>NC_060899.1:11571953-11871953 GCF_014805685.1 Silurus meridionalis
ATTTGGAGATTATTTTCTAAAAAAAAAAACATTTAATAATTACATTTCTTGAAAATCAAATGAAACAAAAAACTAAAAAATAAAAAGGATGTTTAAACAGGACTTGCAATATGCACAGACAGTGCATACATACACAGACCAGGCATAACATTATTACATTATATCATTATGACAGGTGATGTGAATAACACTGATTGTTTCTTCATCATGTTAGTGGGTGGGATGTATGAAGCAGCAAGTAAACATTTTCTTCTTAAAGTTGATGTGTTAGAAGCAGGAGAAATAAGCAAGCTTAAGGATTTGATTGAGTTTGACAAGGGCTAAATTGTGACGGCTAGACGACTGGGTCAGCGCATCTCCAAAACTTCAGGTCATGTGGGCTGTTCCCGGTCTGCAATGGTCAATATCTATCAAAAGTTCTCCAAGGAAGGCAACAGTGGTAAACTGATGACAGGGTCATGGGCGGCTAAGGCTCATCCGATCCAACAGACGACCTCCTGTACCTCAAACTGCTGAAGAAGTTAATGCTGTTAATGCATGATGCTTCAGGACTATAGGGGGACCAACACAATATTAGGCAGTCCACATTCCAATTCACACCTAGGTTTAAGGTCAGAGCTCTATATCCACTCAAGATCTTCCACCTTAAATCATGTAAACCATATATTCATGGTGCTGGCTGTGCACAAGGGTATTGTTATGCTGGAACAGGTTTGGGTCTCCCAGTTCAAGTGAAGAAAATTTAATGTTACCGCATCTAAAGATGCCTATACCATCGTGAACCTCCAGTTTTTTTGTAAGAGTTTTTCAAGAAGAACCACATATTGCTGGAGAAGTCAGGTGTCCCAATACTTTTGTCCATATAGTGTACATATGCCATCCCCTTCAGTTAATTGTATACCTGTGCATTTATAGAATCAGCAAATATTGAAGCAGCAGTGTAATGAATTAAGATATCCCTATAGCTTTATACATGTAAAGATGGGAAATAAACATCACCTGGTGGTCTAATCTTCAACTTGTCAGTTTGGGTGCTCATTATAATTTCAGATATGTGTTCTTGGTGCATTTCTGCTCATCCCGAGTGTAAAGAGTGGATAATACAGTGGCGGGAGGTCAGGGTCAGCAAAGCCTTCTCTGCTGGCCTAAACACTATCAGAGGCACTGACCTACATTTACAACCTAAATTCTAATATTTGTTCCATGATATTGTATTAATTTATTCCCAACATTTTATTCTCGTAGTGTTTCTCTTGGCTGCACTGCTTCCAGTACGTAGATGTGGATGTTAGATTTTTTGTCCAATCAAATTTCAGCCTCTATGTGTTGCCATGTCAATCTAATCAGCCCAGGGCCTTCAAAGTCTGTACTGCTGGCCTTTTGACCATAGAGAATATTAGCAACGGGTCTGTTTCTTTCACCAATCAGATTTCAAATTCGCCTCACAGGGCCTGCTAGCTGGCCAAAAATAGAGTCAGCGTTTTTCCGTTCTCTGATTGGTTGGTCAGAGGGAAACTGTTACAGCCAAGTTTAACTAGCAAAACACGTGTGTAGCGCGCTGCACACATTAATACATCTGAGTTAGAGTTTTTTTTGCCTACGGAGACAGAGAAATTGATGTGGTCTCGGACATACTTAAAAATACATTTTCAAGAAAAGCTAGACATCGTGAGGAGGTCGGGCAACCCGAAAGCTAGCTAGCTTGTCTCAGCCCGGGAAAGGGTTTGTTCTCCACTTCCAGACCAGTGAATACGAGCGGTACCACTGGCTTACAGCCTCTGAGGAGCGGTGCAAATTATGAGTCTGCATTTTTGGTAAATAGGTTGTATTTTATTTACAGTACATTTTTCATGTTTTTGTCAAGTTATTAGACAAAAATTGATTCTGAACTGCTCCTCATGTTTTAGGTGGCACATTATAGTGTTGTGGTTGTATTATAGAGGTTTGGAGCTTGCTTTAGTAAAATGGTATTTACCCTCCATATGCTAAACGCCTCTCTCTCTGTAATGCCACGCGTTGTTATATTGCATTCTTTTGTATAGTATTGATGCTTTCTATAATTGCGACGTGATAGTGGTGGTATTAAGAGCTGGATTAAGTACCAAATGCATGGCCCGCCACTGGGTTAATAAGTTAAACATAGCCTTCCTGCCAGCTTAAAGTAATCGGGCCATTCTCTTCTGAGCTCTCTGAACAGCAAGCAATGGCAGTTTCAGAACAAAACTATCACTCACAGGCTGTTTTTCGCACCATTTAGTGTAAAAGTTATAAAGCAAATATTATGTGTGTGAGAATCCCAGGAGTTTAGCATTCTCAAACTCATCATATATTAAAATCCATTAAATAGTAATTAAAGTTATTTCAATAACACAATTATTTTCTATGCAGTCAGATTGATCCGCCATGATTATAGTTTCTGCTTTTTTTTTTTTCATTTTCTCCCTATAATTAAAATGCACACACCTCCCTGGTCATACTCTCGCAATGAACTATCGCAGGGTCAACTGTGACTCATTCATCATCAGTAATTGCAGGATGGATTTGGAGCCAAGTCCATCCCAAGAACACTGGATGCATGGCATGAATACATTCTAAAAGAGACACCATTTTAGGAGGTGGGAGGAAACTGGGCAAATCGAAGGAAAGCTTTGCAGACAAAGAGAGTGTAAAAATTCTCTCAAGCTCACAATCGAACCCGGGACTGTGAAGCTGTGAGGTGCCAAAAGCAACCACTGTGCTATTGTGCAAGCCCTTAAAATAATTTGTTCCAAAACACTTTATGAGACTTCACAGTAACTCTTTTGCACCTTTTTTAACTGGTTGCAGAATTCTATATCAATTTCAGTTTGTTGAAATAATTGTATCTGATGGTGCACCGTGATCTTTCACCCACTCTTGGAGATACAAAAGGCAAGTTCTGCTATTATCCGTGTAGAATTGGTGGTTTTAATATATTTCTTTTTTATTCTCCTGGGATCATGTAAGGTGGTCACACAGACCTGGTATGAGACCTGTAATAATGTGCTGACTAATGGCCAGTGGTAGCTCGCTGGTTAAGACATTGACTTTCTAAATGGAAGTTCAGATCCCAAAATTGCCAATCTGCCCCTTTGGGCTCTTAAGCAAAGCCAATAACCCTAAACTGGTCAGTTGTAAAAATCTGATAGAAAGTCTGCCAAATGCTGTACATATATATGAAAAATTATCCCGAAAGCACCCACTTGTATGGGTACCAGGTTCACAGTTTGAGTGAAAACGACTTGTCCTGTTGTCCATGTAAAACATATTATCTGATACACGTACTTTCAGTTGTTTTTTTCTGCTTGGAAACATGTAACTGATAATGCGTACACTGATATCACAAGTACTCGCGTAATAAAAATAACTTACCTGAAAATCAACCTTTTTTTCACATGATGAAATGAAATGATTTGTTAGACTATTACCTTTGAGAGCACCAGGTCTCAGCCCAATTAGTGTTACCATACACTGCATGGTGTCAAAGCAGCTTAACTCCAGAATGCAAAGCACACGGCTTAAACTTGTGCCTTGTCGAGCTGTCAGTCAATAACGGGTCACCGTGAATCACAGAAGCATTGATTTAATTGGACAGAAACATATGATTCTTTCAAGACATTCAAAAAAACACATCTGTAACACTCCAGATACATTTCACCAATTAGTGTAATAGACTTAGCAGATTGGATGTTGCCCTCTTTAATGTTCATGTGATTTTTTTGCAGCACATTTTTACTGACACATTTCTCACAACCAGAGACTTTTGGGTCATCCTCAGGTCTTAACTGTACATATAAGAGATGGCAAAGCAAACAATCATTAAAAGGGGAGCTTTAGAGAGCAAAGTTCATCATTCATTTAAAACATTCTAATTTGCTGTTATCTTTGCTGAAATTGTCCATCAAATTCATTTGGCTCAATTGATGAATAGTTTCAATAGGTCAAGGATAATCTGTCAAATACTGCAAAATACTTATCTGTTAAAAAAAAAAAAAAGGTGCTTCAAGTTTAATAATAATACTGATCTCCTTTCTTGTTTTGAAGTCAAATGCAAATATAGCATTAGGCTATATAATATAAAGGTAATCCCAGATTTATGATGATGATGCTTTCTGATGACCTCATTGTAACTCAAAAAGTCGAGACATGGCCTAGCCTACCTTGGAGTCTTAAAGGCTGCTGATCAGTATGTACTATATTTATCAAATTTAACATAATTTGGCTAAACAGAGCATTTTACAGTACCATAATGTATAAACTTTACAGTATATACAGTGAGGAAAATAAGTATTTGAACACCCTGCTATTTTGCAAGTTCTCCCACTTAGAAATGATGGAGGGGTCTGAAATTGTCATCGTAGGTGCATGTCCACTGTGAGAGACATAATCTAAAAAAGAAAAATCCAGAAATCACAATGTATGATTTTTTTAACTATTTATTTGTATGATACAGCTGCAAATAAGTATTTAAACACCTAAGAAAGTCAATGTTAATATTTGGTACAGTAGCCTTTGTTTGCAATTACAGAGGTCAAACGTTTCCTGTAGTTTTTCACCAGGTTTGCACACACTGCAGGAGGGATTTTGGCCCACTCCTCCACACAGATCTTCTCTAGATCAGTCAGGTTTCTGGCCTTTCGCTGAGAAACATGGAGTTTGAGCTCCCTCCAAAGATTCTCTATTGGGTTTAGGTCTGGAGACTGGCTAGGCCACGCCAGAATAGCTGATAGACAGGTGTTGAAATACGTATTTGCAGCTGTATCATACAAATAAATAGTTTAAAAATCATATATTGTGATTTCTGGATTTTTTTCAGATTATGTCTCTCACAGTGGACATGCACGATGACAATTTAGACCCCTCCATGATTTCTAAGTGGGAGAACTTGCAAAATAGCAGGGTGTTCAAATACTTATTTTCCTCACTGTATGTATGTGGAAGTGCTTGTAGATGATGAGACTAATCAGCATGCCTTGTTGAACTCTGTCAACCGCTGGCAAGAGTAAGGCATCACTGCTGCATTTTCTTGCCATGTCAAATATTTTTACAATTTTGTCTTAACATAAGATCGTAAAATCATAACTCGGGGACTACCAGTAATATTGTATTATACAATTGCTTCAATTAAGGATGCATCAATTCCAGTTTATTCAGCCTACAAAGTTCTATATAAGGTTTGTACTTGTCAGTACTGATTTGGTTAACCTTTGTAGTTTTAATCAATCAGGCCAGGGTTGTCTTGGAACATTTTATTTAGCTCCATTTCTGTTTAACATGAAATGCATTTATAACATTTGTAAGTGCGTTTCAACTGGAGTGTATTAGTTACCTCCATTAGACAAAAGCGCATTTTGTTTTACATTAAAAAAGCGCTTTAATGCAGCTTCTCTTCCCTCCATAGTGTACGAATCCCTAAGTGACCTATAACAGTTGATAGTCAGTCATAATAGCAGTTGGTTGCTGTTTTGTGCTGCTTGCAATTAAAACCCTTTATGTTGAATTTTATGTTTAACAGCTTCCCTGTATTATAGATAAGATGCTGCAGGATCGCCTCTGGATATATTCAGAGCAGAGAGCTCAGTCTGTTTTGCTTTAACTGCCATCGTTAAGTATAAAATACATCCAGATCATAGTTATTTCATGTCAGCTCTTTACCGGCACACCAAAATGCACGTCAGATTCTACGATGTGGTATCGGGTTTTGGTTTTGGATCTTTGTACACTTGAGACCAGTATCAGTATCGATGCATCCCTAGATAGAACAATCAGATTTCAGCCATAATCCCATTATGATGTCAGATTGAATTAAAAACCCATCTCTAACAATCCTCTCACTTGTCAGTTCATCAAACACTGCGACATCGTTCCTTTAAACGACCCATTTGTCCGACCACAAATCAATATTGAGTCAAGTGCTTGCTTCAGCATGGGCCATCAAACCAAAATGAACAGCCGTTCCTGATGCAGACATTAAACTTACCATTGCTTAATTTCAAAAGAGTGGTTTATTATTAACAATATAACCTAGCTATAAACTTTGACTACATTGCAACTAAATAGTGCCATTTAATTAAAGAGTATTCGCAAAACAAAAAGCGCAAAGAATGTCCTTATTTGATATAAATAACAAAACAAAAAGAACAAAATATTCATCACTATCCAATATGTAGGATTGCACAATGAAAATAGGACAAAAGAAGTTGAGAAAGCATTCTGGGGTGTAGGGGGTGGTGGGGGACAATTTGCAGTGTCATCTATAGAGTTTTTATTTAAACAGCTGTGCAAGTTCACGCTAGTCCAGGAGTTTCTTTAAATGGCATGCAGTTGCTGACTCGGAATTGTTTTATTTAAGTTTTGAGGTTCATTTCTAAACCAAGGGGGACAAAAAAAAAAATTATGCATTTATATAATCACATGGATACAAAACTAAGAAACTTTAGGGGTGGAATTGAAATATTGCAAAGGCCAGTAGCACATGAAGCCACAAGAGAGAAACATTCACATATTACAATTCAGGCAACGATTGCATAAGCATGATTTGCTTTCTTTAACTAATGAAGCAATGTAAGCGTGAGCTCTGAACTCCATTATGGTGTGATTGTGATTGTTTTTTTTTAAATAACCTATTGTCCCTATCATTGCCTCTACTCTTCAAATGGATTTATTGGATTTAATTGGATTTTTGAGATTTGCCTTTGGAATAGCAAAGTGGATGCATTTTGCTTTAATGATTAAATGTCTACGCATTGGCGTTAATTGTTGCCTTTACACAAATAATACACTTTGTGATTTGTACACTTCTAAAGTCTAGTAAGCTTTGCCAAATTGTATTGCACTATATGATTATAGTGGAACTAAAAACAATGCACATTGCATAAGTTTTGCCTTTCATTCGATACAGACAAGTTGCAGGGTTTGTTTCATCTTCAGTCCAAACCCTAAAACAGTACATTTACAATTTAATAAACTCACTTGAATGAGTACGTTACTAATAATTGTACCACTGAAGAGAAAAAGTTTACTAGAATTTACTCAAAATCAGGAGACAGTACAGCCTAGCTGAAGTCGACAGGCACATTTGTGTGGTGTCTGGGTTCGAGCAATGCTTACTGCAATTTACATTCGTTTGACAGCAAAGTGTTACTTGAGTGTCCAAACAGGAAAATGTGTCCCCGCTAGCAGAATAAAAAATCCTTCCATTGCACCAAAACTGGCAACACTGATTTCAATCCATATGAAGTTCACAGCGTGAACTTGTTTATTATATTATTATAATAATATAATCCTACAATAATAACATCTTTGATGCGTACAAATTAAAACAGGCCAGGTATGAATTATAGATATTTCAAGTTCAAATGTTTTGTTGTTCCAAAAGTGTCGTTATATATCGTCATGGTTTGTGATCAATGTTCGATAAACAGTTCAGCGCCTTTTTATAGACAAAAACCACAAGATCTTTTTTTACAATGCAAAACGGGCAAACACGAAATACAATGTGCGAACAAAAGAAAACCCAATCAATTTCTAAAATACAGCATGAACACTGCAAATACACGGAATTCTGGCAGTGAGATTTTATCCAGAACGAACAGTTGAGCAACACCCAACTACAGCTCAGTACAGACGAAAAGAGAAAGACATCTTTCTTTTAGTCTTTGTGAGGGAAAAAATTCACTATGGTGCACATGAATTACACCTTTTCATCACCTTAGAGATGTTATCCACTCCATAATGCATTTTTAATCTTTGATATCTAGTAACGTACATCATTGATACACTGGCTGAATTTACACTTAACCACTGTTCCTTATGTTTGGAGAAATGAATTTGTTTTAGTTAGGATTATTTGCTTTTAATAAGATAATTGCTGAATTTGAATGAGAAATCCAGCTTTCTGATTTTATAGCAAGACAACTGTAAAATAAAACATTTTAAATACCCAATACATCTTATATTTATTACAATTCATTAGCCATATAAATAATATTTATGGTAGTAGATATACAAAAGGTTTACATCCTTGGAGATCCCACTGGCTAGTTAAAGGACACAAATGTAAATATAATATAGAAGTAAACTTTTTGCGTCATAGTTACAAAGATATTTTATTTCTCTTCCTTACTAATGATTTTAAATGAACTAAAAGTAGGTTCTGGAGGCTAATATAAACTTTTATTTGCTTTAGGCATGTGGGTATTTTCATTAGAGGAATTGACCCAAGCACACAAAAAGTTGGCGTTTTCTGTTTCTTCTTCTTCGTTTTTTGTTTTTTTTGGTTTGGCAAATGAAAATAAATGTGTTTCAACAAATTGTAAATAACTAAATAACTAAATGAATGAATAAATAAATAAATAAATAAATAAATAAATAAATAAATAAATAAATAAACACATGCGTAAACAAATAGCAATTTTTAGTATAATTAGTGTATTATATTATTATTATTGTTATTATTACTATTAATTATTATTATTATTATTATTATTAATTAAACATTACCCCAATTAAACAAAAATGTTTGTAATGATATATAATTCTTTGATCCTGAATAAAGTGTATAAGATCAGGACTAACACTCCCGAATCTTTAAATCAGCTTTAATGGCCCAATATTTATTTAGTTATTATTATATTATTAATATTTTTTGGATTTGGTCTGGAGTTCCTCATGATGTGCAAAGAAAATGCTGTGCCCCCTGAATTCTCCAAAGAAATAAGTGCTTTATCATATCAAACAGTTGCAAATGCATGATCGGATTACGAATGACATCGACAGACCCTACAGACATCAGAAAAGTGACTTATATTGGACGCATGGTAAGAAAAATCCACAGCTTTTGAAAGACACTAAATATTTTGGGCGGGATTTCTTAAATTTATGAAGGCAACAAAGACTCGCAGCAGGTCCCTAGATGTGTCTTTGCATTGTGAAAACAGGAACACACATGCCACAACGATATTTCTCCAAATGTCCTTTTTACATTTGGGCAAACGGTAAATGGATGATTGTTTGGAGGAATTCCTCCAGTCCAGGCCCCTTCCTGTTAATATGGACAGATCGGGTTAAACAATGGCGAGATGTTGTTGGCATATGGAGAAGCTGGCAGCAGAATTTCACAGAGGAAATACGAGGAATCCAGAAAAGGTGGAATACTGCCACCCACCCACAAGATTTCCCTTTTCTAGTTTTAAGTAAACCTTGTCCTCCTTGTCCAGGTAGAGGAGAACACCATTGGTAGCAGCCTCTCGTGTCACGTCTTTGTCGCCTGCAAAAGCAGAGATGACTGGCTTTCCGTTTAACATCAGGTTCACCTAAAAGACAGCAGATGAGAAGTCTGAGAAGAAACTCACAAAACAACAACAAGGAGTCAAACAAAGTGCAGTTGGACTTTACAAGATATCAACTTCATTAGTACTGCACTTGCTTTACAAGAGATGTCTTACAGCAAAATCCCATTTCTCAAAAAGATCAACTGCAAAGCATGATTTAAATGGTAATCTTATATTTTTGATTAAGTTCTTGGAATATGAATTGTGTAATAATGATCAATTTTACATTAGACAATGTCACAATAAACAATTTTAACGATACTTAATCCAAAAAAAAAAAAGTTTTAGGTTTACTGGAGGTGCAATGTTACCAGCTGTTCAGTCAGGAACTGCGGCAATTACGAAAACCCAGTGAGAAGCTGAACTTTAATGTGATTCTCCAATCAAACAGTTACTGTATACATATACTGCAGAATAATGTAATCTTAGCAAGTGGAAACATTCTGCTCATTGAAATCTTTTATTTCTCTAAAGAAGCAAAATGATCTGCCAATAGAATAAGAACACCACGAACTTTGAGTGATAACGATTGTATATTTTGTTTATTGCGACTCTATATATCGATTATATATTCAAAATACACTAAATGGACAATAGGTGTGTGTCATATGTGCTTTTTGAACATCCCAATCAATGTTTAGTCCTCATTTGCTGCTATAATAAACTTCACTCTTCTGGGAAGGTCTACTAGATTTTGTAGTGTGCTTGTGGAAATCTGTGCTCATTCAGCCACAGGGATGTTAGGTGAGAGTTCCAGTTCATCCCAAAGGTGTATAATAGGTTTGCGGTCAGAAGTCTATTGCAGGCCACTCAAGAGCTTCCACTCGAACTTGTGTAAACTACACTAATCAAGCATTACTTTATGACCACTGACTGGTGAAGTAAATAACATTGATTAACTCTTCATCATGGCACCTGTTCGTGTGTGGGATATATTAGGCAGCAAGTGAACAGTTTGTCCTCAAAGCTAATGTTTTGGAAGCAGGAAAAATGGGCAAGCAGAAGGATTTGATGGAGTTTGACGAAAGCCAAATTGTGACGGCTAGACGACTGGGTCCGAGCATCTCCAAAACTGCTGCTCTTGTGGGGTGTTTCTCGGTCTGCAGTGGTCAGTAGCTATCAAAAGTGTTTCATGGAAGGAAGAGTGGTAAACCGGTGACAGGGTACAGGCACGAGGGGAGCAAAGGCTGGACTTTGTGGTCCGATCCAACAGAAGAGCTCCTGTAGCTCAACTTGCTGAAGAAGTTAATGCTGTTAATGCTCGAGGGGTCAGGACTGTTTCGGCATCAAAAGGGGAACTAACACAATATTAGCCAGGAGGTCATAATGTTATAACTGATGGGTGTATATCTTCATGGAGTTCACAGGGGGATCGTCATGTTCAAACAGATTTACTTCCACCATATCCAAAGACATCTTACAACATTTTGTTTGAGGGAAAATCCACATATGACTGGAAAAATCCCTGTACTTTTGTCTATATAATGTGTATTTACTTGCTAATATGACTATTTTGCATTGTAAGATCTCATTTTGAGGCAATCCTTTCAGACTGCTATTCTAACATCCACATGATTGACTTTTTAGATTAGCTGGAACCAAACACCACCTCCAAGAATGTTTGCTTGAAGAATATATGCTCAGTCAAACATACTTGGATAAATTCTTCTGTCACATTGATTAACATTCTCCATATACTCGGTCAGAAAATGAGAGCACATGCCATGAAGGTAGGGGTGGGGCTTCTAGTAAGTAGCTGTAAATATTGAAAATTTAAATGCCGGAGCGAACTATTCCTCTTTTTATTGGGTATAAAAAAATGCTCTTTTGGCAAATTTTCGAAAGTTAAAATATTTTGCTTGTACAAGACATATATACCATATGTATATAGGATGATAATTATATCATTATATATTGCAAGCCCTACCACAGTGCATTGTTCATATTCTTTCTCACCTGTATGGTCTGGCTCTGGTATACTTTAATAACATGAAAGTTGAAACTGTAGATGCCTTTGCGAGGTGACAGAAATACAGAGTCCAATGTGAAATAGTTTCCTATGTTGACAAGAACCTGTAGGATGGAGAAAAAAATATATATATTTTAGAGGCATCAAAGCATGAAATTAAGTCAAAACAAAAATACAATAAAGAAAACTGAAATGTTTGAAGAAATATCTTGGCCATACTGTATAATTCAAGTATTTTCTATTTAATTCTCTTTCCAGTTGAAAACCCTGAAAACTTTAGCATGAGATGGTAATAAATATCTTGATTAAAATATGAATTTGTAAACAGCAGGATTTCCTCTTAGCTGTCATGCTCTGTTACTGGACGCAAACCAATACCCAGGATATGCTCTTTTATTTTTGGAATAATGCCGTTTTAATTATGAATTCAAACCACAAAGCAAAATCGGTTTCCAACTGCAGGATGCAAATGACACTGCATCCCTAAACACTTAGTTGGCAAATTCTTTACATATTAATTTTTCATGAATTTTATAGTCTCATAAGGTGAAAGGCTGCACTGAATGGGGATAAAACCTGTTATCTAGCATCAATTGTTCAAATTGTTCATATCTAGCAAAAATGAATTGTTAGAATGGTTAACCTGAGCAGATCCAAACAGTTCTAGGTTTATAGATTCCAACATTTAATCTTAATTTACCCATAATCCTAATTTCCAGATGACTGTTTCAAAGGAAGTACACATTTTGCAAGTAAATAACCTTTAAATCAAAGAAGAAGAGCTGTAAACAGAAAAATCCTCACACCCAAGGTCATCATTAGCATGGAAACCTGTTCTCTAGTCTGCGAACAATCAATTTTTTTGCATCCGTCTCAAACGGTCTACCATGACACAAAAAAGCAAAAGAATGTCTGAAGTGCACAAAAGCATCAAAACTAGAATAGTGAAATGTGGGGAGTTGGCCTGAGGGAACATTCTAACTACATTCCAATCAAAATCTATCCTTCCTGTTTGGTGTTAGAAGTCGTTGCCAGTAGTGGCATTGTGATTGCATTTAAATGTTTTTCTAGTCCACATAAGGACACCTGATATGAATATTTAAATAGCACATTACATCTGAATATTTGTGCTCAGTGTATTTTTTTTTTCACTCAATCAGATTGAAACGTTCAGACTAACAATCCACCATGGGACAAGGCATGTGTTATAACTAACTGGTTCAAAGACCATTTCATTCAGGGGTTTTACAACCACAATGGCCTGCAAAGCTTTTAGAGTTGAATACTTTACAAGAATATTTGGTCAGAGGTGGAAAATGGTGGTTCAGAGCAAGACACAGGGAAATCCTGTGGTTTTCAATAAAATACATATCCAGCATCTTGTAAAAATCCATACCCAGGGTAATTCATGCAGGTCAAAAAAGGTACACTCCAGATTCAGTGGGGTCCAACAGTCTGAGACCCCATTGAAATTCTGTTGTACATTGTATGTATTTATTTAGTTCTTTCTTTCTTTTTCAGATACAACTGATCTTTTAATGGAAAATATAAAATTCCTTTTTTTAAATGTTACCAAATTTGTGACATTTGTAAGTCCTTTGCACAAAAGATTACATTTTCTTGAAAATTTTACCTGTCCACTAAAAAAGTATAAAACAAAACAAACAAAAAAACAAGCATTCCTATGGTTTTGAACTAACAGGAATCATTAGATTTTACACAAATATGTGTAATGCATGCCAGCTTGAATGTCATTACGACAAATGGGAGACATACCAAACAGAAGGGGAAAAAATTGTATTCATGTAAATATTCTATTATATATTACTTTTTAATTAAGTTATTGCTCATAATATAATTTATAAATAAGCACTTAATATTACATTTGTGGATGCTTGTTAGGGAAGTGAAGGAAAGAGTGCAGGCAGGGTAGAGCAGGTGGAGAAGAGTGGAAGGAGTGATTTGCGATAGAAGGGTATCTGCAAAAGTAAAAAGGAATGTTTCTAAGATAGTGGCGAGACCTGCTATGTTGTATGGTTTAGAGACAGTGTCATTGACAAAAAGACAGGAGGCGGAGCTGCAGGGTGGCAGAGTTGAAGATGCAGTGATCGTTATTGGACTGACGAGGATGGTCAGAATTAGAAATCAGTTTATTAGATTTTGGAGACAAGATTAGGGTTTGGTCATGGGATATATCGGTAGAAGAATGTTCAGAATGGAGGCACCAAATAGGAGGAATAGAAGAAGGCCAAGGTGGAGGTTTATTGATGTGAGGGAAAAGGTGCAGGTGATTAATTTGAAAGAGGCAGATGTAGAGGACAGAGTGGTATGGAGACGGATGATCGGCTGCGATGACCCCTAACCTTAACCCCTAGCAAGAAGAAGAAGGAGAAAAAAAATTATTGAATTCTTGCAAAAGAGAAGCATTTTCATTTGTTTTCTCAGAACTTCAGACCCCATGATAGCAGTAACTACTACTCTACTACTAACTGGCTACTCACTGTATCCACATCCTGATCTCATCCAAAATTCATACTAAGATTTATAATAAGCAACAATCAATCTGTCTAATTTCATACAATGGAAGCTATTAGAAATGTCATGTCTGCAATCCCATCCTCTGTCTACAGTTAATTATGCCTTACTTGTGTTCTTTTGTGCAGATTCTTCAAAATGTGCAATTATCAAACAGTTCTGAAAAACATTCTCCTGCAGTCCCCCAACACAGACTAATGACCACTAATTAATCAGACATTCAAACCTTAAACTTTTAATTCGGGTGTGGAAAAAACATGCACATTTGATTAGACCTGCAAAAAAGAAATCTGTAAACTGATTAACAGACAGGGCGTACAGAGGTTTGTGTCTTTCAAATTAGCAACGTCCACTTGAGAAATATGAATTTGGGACATTTATATCTAAAAGTGAAAAACACAAGGGTGTTTGCAGAAATAGATTGATTTTCACCTGCAATTCGATTTATTCAAGCCTCATAGCGTTGCAGAATGGAGATTACGTGAGAAAAAAATAGAACTGAAAGGAAGGTATACAATTTGTCAAAGCCCATTTACACCAGTTAAAGACAGAATTGTCATCCACCATGTTTTAATAAAAGTGTTGATTAGGAATATGCTGTGATATCCGAAAAAACTAGATATTTCTTAAAATAAATTAATATTAATTACTGCTATATAATTATAACTGTACTATATATAGATATATCAGTGGTGGGCCATCAGGGTCTAAAATCTATCAGAATCACTGACATGTATTTTAATATACTTTTGTCCTTGAATATGTATTAAATTATTCCCAGTAGTCGAATCTCTTAATTTCATAGTTTTTTTCTCGCCTGTGCCGCTTCTAGTAGCAGTGCATCCGAGTGCAATTTTAGGATATAGTTTCTATCCAATCAAATTTCAGCCCTCACATCACATGTTGCCGGGGCTAAATGTATCTGTCTGCCATAAGCTCTTCACAGGCAGCACCTGCAGGCTCTTTCAGCATAAATTCCATGTTGTTGCCTTAACTAATTAGATTATGACTTCATTACTTCGAGGTCCTCTAGAAGGAATCATATCACATCTGCAATTTCACATCATTCGAATGAATGATCAAAGAGTGCACTAGTCAGAGCTCACAACCTGCATCTGTAGCAATCTGCACAAGTTCAAATATATTAATGTGGATTTAATCATTGTTTTTACATTCTTCAATGGCTGACAGAGGTGAAGAAATTGTTTTGTTCGCAGATATACTTACAAGGACATTTACAAGACGAAGAACAGAAAAGCTGGACATCGTGAGAAAATGTTGGCCAAAACAAATGAAACCAGATGTTAAGCTTTTTCATTAACCATTTAAACGCTGTGTTCTTTCCTGTAGAGTTTGCAGAAAAACCCCAAACTTTCAATAATGCATGAAAAAAAATTCACAGAAATGCATGGAAAGCCCAAGGTTATTTTATGGAGTTAATATCGATTCGTACACTAGAAGTGATGAATGTGGGTGGTGCAGCTGTGGCTGCAATGAATTTGTTGGATTCAGTGCATCATCATGGTATTAAGAAATGGACTGATTCAGGCAGGACACCACTGAATTCCCAGGTATGAAATTAAATGTTTCGACCACATATAATTTGAAATTTTCATATATACATAAATGCATATACTGTAAACATATATATTCTTTACAGTTATTATTTGTTTAACAGCTTAATTTATGTATTTAACTGCACTTTGTTAATTTGCACTAATTCTACTATTTATCACAAAATCGACAACACATATCGTGAACAGTTTCATTTTGTTTTCATACACTTTAACACGTCTCACTGCCGTTAACTGATGCGCAGTTATGCTCAGGTGACAGGTTTTCGTTTTTACTCTTCCAGGACTGTGTGCAGCTGTCAGGAACAAACAATACAAGCAAAAACCTCATTTACGTACATATTGTTTTCTCCTCTGGTTTCCACATGGTGAAATGAATACGATACATTTTGTAAATCACCATGTATCCCATTCCAAAGGCAAAAACCAGTTACTGTGGGATCCTAGTAAAGCAGGCCTTGTGTGTTCTTCCTTGTATTGTCTTCTGCTTCTTTAAAAACTTGATGCTCGAGTTGGATTTTGTTTTATTTGTAAGAAATTTGCATAAAGGAATCTGCAAACATACCTAATTGAAAAGTGTAACGCAAATTACCGTAATTTCCGGACTATTAAGCGCACCCAAATATAAGCCGCACCCACTGAATTTGACAAAGATTTTTATTTTGAACATAAATACGCCGCACCTGTCTATAAGCCGCAGGTGTCTACATTGAAACTAATAAACTTTACACAGGCTTTAATGAAAGACAGTGTCTGTTACACGGCTTGTATCTAAACAGTCGCATACCAAGAAGGTCATAGTTCACTGTCTTCCTCCTTCCTTTCACAACTATTTCTCTCTAGTTTATCTTTTGGCATCGTCGTGCGTTTAAAAATCACCATCGGTGAAGCTTTTCTCCTGATGCAGTGCAGCTCAGAACACAGGTGAAGTGTGTTTTCATGCCCGGTTGTTTTCAGTGTGACGAATGATTTGCATTTCCTGTAGACAGTCCGAGTGAGCGGCAGGTCAAACGTCAGAGGAACCTCATCCATATTTATGATGTGGTGCAGCCCGATTCAGTGGGAGCGCATCTGATTTAATATAAAGAGTTTCATTGGTTCACCTGAACCAGTTCGGCAATTTCATTGGTCTAATGTTATGGGGCTCAGTTTTTTGGCTTGAAGCTTGTGAAACCAAAAAAACCCAGGAAAAATTCATATATTAGCCGCTTCGTTGTTTAAGCCGTGGGGTTCAAAGCGTGGGAAAAAAGTAGCGGCTTATAGTCCGGAAAATACGGTAGTTCTTTTTTTCATTGTTACATGAGGCGAAGGTATTAAAAAATATTTTCCGATTTGAACTTTGCATTGGATATATCATATTTCCTTCCTCTTTAAGCTCCTTGTGGTCTTGGGATATTGGTGTATGAGCAATATAGGGAGGTATTGTGATATCTGGATGTGTCTTCTGACTATATTGTCTTACAGACTTTGGGGCTTCAGCTCACTGGGCTTTTTGTGCCACTGTTGGACTGCTTAGACTGCTAGCTAAAAGAATGTCAAATAGAGGGTATTAAGCAAAAGATGTATTCTTTTTGATTCATATATATTTGTGTCATATCTGTGATAAACTATACAGTGTTTTATGTGTGTCTATTTTTAGTTGTAAAAATTAAAACCATGTGAATTATTTTGACATTTAAAATATGTGATATTCCAGTCAGATTTAAGATTTCACCAATATATTAATTTGCACAATAATTATACTTTTGTATCCTTTTGTATGTAACAATTGTTTTTTTGTTTTGCATTTGCCTTTGCTGGCAACTCTGAAATATCAAAAGTGCCTGCACAGTGTTTATGCAAAACTTCTGGCACTAGGAATTCCTGCAATAATATACAAAAGAGAAAACATGTATAATACACCAGAATCGCAGTACATCCCTACATATTTTCTGTTTTCTTTTTTTTAAACAAAGGTCTGACCCAATATCCACCTGGCTCTCTTCTGCTATAACCGTCTGGGACAGATAAGACACAATCACCTGCCATAAACATATCTAGAAGCTCCAGATAGCTCATAAATGGGCATCCAATAGTCCCTTCCAAACCCAGGCAGCTCGTTCCAATGAGTGTTGAGAAGATTAAGCACCATCGGCACCAGCATCCATCCCGTTGGGAGCGTGGCTAGCATCCGCACAGCTCTCACACAATACGCAGCGGGCCAGCGCGGCTTGCTCCGCCGCCAGAGAGTTACATAAAGGCCCCGTGAGGCCTCAATCCAATGGGTTAGACAGAATGCATGGTTGGTTAGTTGGTTGGTTTGTGATTTGTGTGCATTGAGGTTTTGCACAAAACAGGGGTGGGGGGCAGCTGGTCAGACTACCTCCTTTTATCACTTTCCCCCTCCTCCTGCCCCTGCAGCCAAAGTAATGAGTAAGGAATAATAGGTCCTCAAGGGCAGCATATACACAGCACATCTCAGCAGAAAAAAAAAGCAGCCGAGTTTTATTTTGTGCCCTGCATCAATATGCCCAGTTATTAGCACTGTCGTTGCAGGAAAAAGGAGCAGCGATAAGAAAGAGCAGAAGAGAGGGTTGAAAGGAAACAGTGTGTGGTGCAAGGTAGCACACTGCTTTGTTAAAAGTTAATATACTGTTTGCTGTAGTCCATCTGCTTGGATGCCCAATTAAGACTTTATTAACTCCGGGGCCGAATCTTAAACCATGACTTGTTTAAAGGGACACGAATGTTTAGTAATAATAGACATGCTGGTATACAAAAATTGTAGTTGCTACTGTACGTGCTTGTGCAGTCCTTGAATAACGATCTACGCAAACCTATTTATAACTAATTTCAGTGTCTATTGTCCAGTCAATCCGAACGCCAAGACTGAGCTCAAATGAATGCACTTGACCTGGCCTTTGTGTGTGTGTGTGTGTGTGTGTGTGTGTGTGTGTGACTGACAACTAAATGAGAAATTAGTTAAGGCAACACGGGATGTTTTAAAAGTGATAAAAGCGGCACAATACAAGGCTGAACGATACTAATGAAAAGAAACTATACTGAGCTTACATGCTCCAATTACAATAGAGCCTGCAATATATTAACAAGGTACTTACACAAAACGTCTGTTGACATGGTTACAAATTGCATCATTTTCATTCAAATCATTTATGCCTACTGGACCATGTGAAAGCCATGAATCATCAAAAAAAACACCCACAGAAAACACTCATTTGGAGCACACACACACAAAAAAAAAATAGAGATCGGTTGGAGGGTTCATTTGCATCTCACAGCCTTGTATTGCTTAGTATTGGAAGAGGTTCTAATAGTATATTGTGTAACCATCCGAAAAAGCTTTATCAGTGATCCATAACTGTTGAATAAATGCATGCAAGATGCAGCGTGATGTATGGCTTAAGAATTAAAGATTAGGGTTATGAATTGCATTTGCTGCAGGTTTACAGCGAGGAAAGACAGGTAGGGGTGCACAGTAATGATTTATGGAGGGCTACCGACTGCATGCAGCACAGTGGGCAATACTGTGCGTTGAGTGTGTGCTTTTGTTTTCTGCACTTCATGATGCCCGTGTGGTCTTCTCTAATCTCTATTCAGGAGGGTAGAAACGCAATGGTAACGGGTTGAAGAACTACACGAGAGGCCTTGAATCTGACTTGAACAATTACATTTGCATTTTCTATGCGCACCTGTACACACCATGCACCGTCCAATACACTTCAACTCTTGACCTCCACAGTGCTTAATGTACATAGGATATTTTTACAGAAACTAAATAGGAAAATCGTATATATAATAAATGTTATACCATAGTGGTTGAATAAGTCATTATAAATAATCTCACACATATATATAAAAGCAGTGTCAGTGTGTCATTATACAACTTTATTACTAAATATTATTTGCTGAAATCATTGACTGTCTTAATATATTAGACCTTTTTTTTATAATATACCACAATGCATGTGTTTTATTTCTGTTCTTTAAGTTGTTGGTTTCTTTTTCATTGATATGCTAGAATATACAGACTCCCAGTAGGACAATATGCCAACCAAATTGGTGTCTTTCAGGGTATATTGAATGCGTTTGGTACCTTTAATGTGCATCTTATACATAGGAAAGTGCAAGTAGTACACCTTTAGTGCAAATGTATTTGAACCAGTGGTCCTTACGGCCTAATTGTAAGATGTATAGCTTACTAAATGTAGAAAAGGTGTGCTCTTGGTGGAAGAAGGAAGAGTATATTTATTTTGAGAATTATTGGTTTGGTAGAAATAGTTTTCCTTTACATCCCTCTCTCTCTCTCTCTCTCTGTTTCTCTCTCTCTCCATACATACTCTACGTACATACATATGCATATGTGCTTGCAAAACAGATTGCAACCAATACATATATACATTAAATTCAGAATTTAGAATTTCTTGCATGAATGTGTGTGTGTGTGTGTGTGTGTGTGTGTGTGCATGCATGCATGGTATATATATATATATATATATATATATATATATATATATATATATATATATATATATATAATACATGGCATTGATTGCAATCCGTTTTTCAAGCACATATCCATTAATGAAACTCTGCTTCCGGCTAACTTTTCTAACAAGAAATGAGCGTCCATTACTTGGTCGAAGTAGATGATCCGTGTTTTGTTGCTCATCTCGGACGGCTCGTGGTTGTTGCTCCTCACAGCTGAGAACGCAACCTTAGAGTTGGCCGCGCGCACTGAGATGCCGAGCGGAGACGAAGAGCCTTTGGCGTCCGTGGCCGGGTTCGAGTCGCACACCACCAGACATTTCCCCTCCAGCACTATGGGCTCCGTGTCGTTCTGCGCCGCCGTGAGCGCGACCAGCGCGAGCACACCGAACCACACAGCCGCCAAATAACGCGGCATCGTGCGCAAAAAAAAATATTTTTTTACAAATATCCCCTTATCACCAACTTCCAAAGGAATGTTCCGCTCGTCCCTTTTGCTTTTCTTTCTTTCTTTTTTTGTTTGTTGTTTTTTTTTCTTTTCTTTGCTCTTCTCTTCTTTTCCACCTCCCGCGCGCGCTTTACAAAAACAACAAAAATCCGTCGGATTCCTTTAAACGCTGCGTGTTGATTCTGGAGTCATTTTTTAAAATATATTCATTCATTTATTTATTTTACTTTTCATTTCTTATTTTGTAAGAAAAGAAAAACAATATTTCCTATAATGCTGTGGCTTTTTTGGAAAGTGATGTTTAAAACTGCACGAGGAGGAATCTGGTGCAGCAGAGAGGCACGCGCGCGCCTCAGCACTGGAGCTGAGTGTCATCACTAGCGCGCGAGCTTGTTCTCCCGGTTGTAAGCCCTGCTACGTGAGAGAGAGAGAGAGAGAGAGAGAGAGAGAGAGAGAGAGAGCG
The DNA here is from genome assembly GCF_014805685.1 of Silurus meridionalis. Lineage (NCBI taxonomy): Eukaryota > Metazoa > Chordata > Actinopteri > Siluriformes > Siluridae > Silurus > Silurus meridionalis. The sequence goes on from NC_060899.1 coordinate 11,592,778, forward strand.
CAATATTTTGGGGCATTAAAGTGTGGAGAAAGTGTGTGTGTGTGTGTGTGTGTGTGTGTGTGTGTGTGAGAGAGAGAGAGAGAGAGATTTTGGGACATTAAAGTGTGTGTGTGTGTGTGTGTGTGTGTGTGTGTGTGTGTGTGTGAGAGAGAGAGAGAGAGAGAGAGAGAGAGATTTTGGGACATTAAAGTGTGGAAGGTGTGTGTGTGTGTGTGTGTGTGTGTGTGTGTGTGTGAAAGAGAGAGAGAGAGAGAGAGAGAGAGAGAGAGAGAGAGAGAGAGAGAGATTTTGGGACATTAAAGTGTGGAAGGTGTGTGTGTGTGTGTGTGTGTGTGTGTGTGTGTGTGTGAGAGAGAGAGAGAGAGAGAGAGAGATACCAACACCAATTCCTCCCCCTCACATGCGTTATGGACTTTTGGGTCACAGGATTCCCACAGAAACACCTTAGTTCTCATGAGCTATGTGAATTATGGGAAATCTCAGCAGATACAGGACTGGTGGTCTAGAGTAAAACACACACACACACACACACACACACACACACACACACACACACACACACACACACACATTCTCTCCATACACATCCAAGTGTCCAGTCAAATCATGAGAAAATATAATTACGTTTCTAGTAAAGAAAGCCTCTACCATCATCAGATCTCTCCAACATTTGAACCCATCCCCATGCCCATGTATTGCCTGATGTGTTGGTGATCTTGAATTATTCAAGTCAAGGCGAATGGATTTCTCGATTTCTCTCTACAGGTAAATTTGTTTTAAAAGCTACAAAAGTGGTCCTTAAAGGCTGTGAACCTTAAATGAATTGTAAAGGTGCATTACATCCTCAAGGTTCTACAACCACAGATATAAAGCTTGCACACTTGAAGGTACTGCTCATTCTACTCCAATATGCAATTTAATTTCTTCTTTTCTTTTGAGGGTATTCACATACTGTGATATAATCATTTCGATTTTTTGAATCCTGAAGATTTATCAGAACCCAGTAAATTTCAACCCAAGGCTTGTGGATGAGCTGCAGCACATCTTTGAAATTCTATTATCGAGTCACGTCAAGTTCTTTTCATCACAGGGTGTATCTTTCTGCTATGCATTTTGTAATGAAATGTATGCCTATTCTTCCTCTTTCCTATATAAGCACTGTACGTGACTATAGATGTGTGTGTGGCATTTGAGCAGTCTGCTGCTCCTACAACGCACCGGGGAGCAGCAGGGTTCTCATTTATTTGAGTGTTGTTCAGCTTGTATTTAGATGATCATGCATACAGAAATCTACCTTTCCCATTATTTTTTACCTGAACACCAAGGTTAAAGTTTCATTGATGGTGTTTTATTAGATGTCTTATTACAATGGACATTATCCCAAAGCTTTACTGAATTTAATAGAAAATTACAAAACTTTTCATCATTGATTAGTCCATATACTTTTATCCCTAATGAGAGACACAGAGGCAACAGGGGCAAGAAAAAAAAACTTGAGATGGTACGACAAAGAAACCCCCAAAAGGAACCAGATGAGGATGGGTTCCTTTTTGACTCTGGTTCCTTTCAAGGTTTCTTTGTCGTACCATCTCAAGTTTTTTTTCTTGCCCCTGTTCTGGTGCCAGGAAAGAGCTGCAGAGATGTGGACTCCAGGAACCTAAAGGTAAAGACCTGCTCTACTTCAGTTTCCTGTAATGTAGACAGGGGCATGTCTCATTGCTGTTAGATTTCCAGAAGTCCACAATGAGCTCTTTAGTCTTCATGGCATTGAGAGTGAGGTTGTTGGTGGCACACCATGCTGCCAGGCATTCAAATGTCTATCAGTGAACAGCTAATAACCTCAACCATGAACATGGACATTTGAATGCAAAACCAAGCCACTGTAGCTAACAATTTATATTAATTACACTACCCTCCACTGTAACCTCATGTACTGTATCATGCCTGGCAGCATGGTATGCCACCAATAACCTCACCCTCAATGTCATGAAGACTAAAGAGCTCATTGTGGACTTCTGGAAATCTAACAGCAAGGAGACACTCCCCTGTGTACATCACAGGAAACAGAAGTAGAGCAGGTCTTTAACTTTAAGTTCCTGGAGTCCACATCTCTGCAGATCTTTCCTGGCACCAGAACACTTCAGCCCTGGTTAGGAAAGCACAATAGCGTCTATACTTCTTGAGGAGTTTTTCAAAAGGTTAATCTGTCTACTGGCATTTAAACTAGCTTTTATCGCTGCATCATTGAAGGCATCCTTACTAACTCCATCAAAGTGTGGTATGGCAGCTCCATGGTTAAATCCACCCAACACATTATAAATATCAATATCCGTCTGTCTGTCTATCTATCTGTCTATCTATCTGTCTATCTATCTATCTATCTATCTATCTATCTATCTATCTATCTATCTATCTATCTATCTATCTGTCTGTCTGTCTGTCTGTTTGTCTGTCTGTCTGTCTGTCTGTCTGTCTGTCTGTCTGTCCGTCCGTCCGTCTGTCTGTCTCTATTTTCTTGCCAGTGGCGGGCTAAGTCAGGGCCAACAGGGTATTCTCTGTTACAATACATTTTGCTTGTAGCTGTTGCTTCAACCTAGCAGACTTGTGGTTGTAGTGAAAGGATACTTGTTGAATTGTTTTCACGGGGTTCCTTGATTTGGGGGTATCATTCATTCTCGCTGTGATACGAGCGCACTGTTATACTGCGATTCTGTATTATGTTGATGGTTTCTATAGCTGTGGCATAATAAGGATATTAAGAGATTTTCAAACTACTTTAATTGGAGTACTTGCTCAACAACTTCTGGCACTTTTCACTGTCCATAGCCTTTATATTTATTTGTTGTATGTATATTTACACATCTATTTGCACTTGTAAGTTTGTACAATGTTACTATTTTTACTTCTGGTAGATGCTGTGTAGTTATACTATACAAATAGTACCTACCTACGGGACACAGACATTTCCGAAAGAAAGCAACAATTAAGCTTGAGATTAAACCAGCTAAAGTAGGAGAAATTGCTATACAGTAATTACGGGGTGCATTTGAAAGGGTCCCAATGTCTCGCATCCTGCTCTGTCCTTGAAACCAGGCATGTAACCACAAAAATAATCCCTCAGCATCTCAATGACAATTGCAGAAATAAACAATAGCACAAATAAACACTTGAGGCTTTGCACATCACAAATCATACAAGCGTACTCAATGCTCACACTCTAGCCGTCTTTCTGTAAAACAGTCTGCCTTGGAGGAAAAATAACATGAAGGTGGTAATTCTTAGGTTAGGTGTGAATCTCACCAGGCTATTAAAATGTAACACAAAAGAGCTACAGATTGCTGCAAACGAGAGTGGGCGGACGTTGTTGCTGTGAGCTTTGTGAAATATCGACGGGTAAAATTGTGATGGAAAAGGTAATCTGTGTCATAATTGCTTGCAATTAATTTTCAAATGTTGTGTACACCTGCAATGCTGACAATTAGATCAGCGACAAAACAGAAATGCTAATTTGACTGGAGGCAGAATGGCTAAATCGCAACTTCGCAGCCATCCCTGGTTTGAGTCAGAAATCTGGTATAGAGTTTTGCATCTTCAGTTGCAGTTCATGTTGGCTTTCTAAGACAGCTGTCTCCAACGTACCAGGAAATGGGGTTTTGGCCTGGTTACATGCATTACTTAACACAATAATGTGTGTATCATATTAATATCATACATATTATTGTACATAGGCATGAAAGCATGCGATGGTGCCATAAGATTCACTTGTCACCCCACTGTTCCCAGGATCCATCATGAAAGATCTTTCTCCATCATCAGAGGTACACAAGGGAAAAATAAAGAAAACTTGATTGATTAATAGTTAAGCTTTCAGCATATCCACATGCATACCGTTCCATTGTGTCGTTTTTCAGTGGCAAAATGTTTGTGAATTTCTCTATTATTGGATACCCCATGACGACCAAACAACACCTAGCGGGAGCGTCCGAATGAGGAATTAATATTTGATTGAGAAAGGATTATTGGATTCTTGCCAGTCGAGTCTTCAGGACAAACCACAAAGGATCATCTAGGCCAAAAGGTCTCTTCTTGGGTGGCTGGGAAAAGGATGGATGACTTAGAGCAGCGCAAATGAATCAACCTTCAGTGCCCTGCATTTTTTTTCTAGTTCTTAAGAAGAGCAGTCTCATCACATCAACCTATTGACACTGTGTGTGGTCAAAATCCTCTGGGGTCCGGTTGCGAGTGTAATTATTATTCAGTGCGATATGGAGAGCCTGACACGGCAGGAGGCCACGAAAAACATGCAGCCGTTCGGTAATCGCGTGGCGGATTCGGTCGACGTGTTGTCCGTTTAGCACAGGGAGTGTATTCATTTATTTATCAATGTGTATAGGGCTGCCTTTGTTCTGAACATCTAAGTGTGTAGACACAGGTGAAGGGGTCTCTCTGCTGAACTGCAAATGACATTAAAATTCATCCGAAAGCCTCCAGCATCTAATTTATCTCAGTTACTCGCTTTTATGAGTATGAAACAAGTCTTTCCTTTAGAGGAAAGAGAGGAGGTAAAAAGAAAAAAAGGCAGTTGTTTTGATCCTGTCTGCTCCTGAGGCAATCAGAGGATCTAAATATTAATATTATTATTATTATCATCAAAACTCAAACAACCGAAACGTTCGAATGGCACCACGAATTAAAGCAATCACCCAAATAAGCTTGGAGATCAAAAGCACGGAACATACCATAACGTTCTGAAGAGCACGATGAATAGCACATTGAGCTCACACCCTCCCCTGACAGGCGTGCTAGTTATTAATAATGGGGTTGGTCAGATTGTTAGCACCTCAACATCACAGTGAGTGAAGTGAAGTCAGTGGTTAACCCTGCCAGATGGGGTGACTTGGAGAAAGCTGCAGAGTTTTGGGTCCTGGCGTAGATCTGCAGCGCACTGGCGGCTTGTTTTCATCGAATTCAGTGGCCTGGAAAATTGTTTAATCTGAGTGGAACACAATGGGGGTCACAGCACAGCTGTTTTATTCTTTTAACAGCTTAAATACTTCAATGCCATGTTGGTAAAGGGGATTGAATTAATAGATTTTTGCTATGAGCTGGGATTCCAGATCAACTGAAATAAATGTAACAGTTTATAAATATTAGCCCATACACAGGCATTGACAAGTCGACCATTAGAAGTTCTAACAGATACCAAATGAAAGTAAATACATTTATTCATTCATCTACAGGGTTCTTATGAAGGTCAATGTTGTGGTGGATCTGGAGCCTATCTAGTTATACTGGGTGGACAACTGGGAAAGTTGGAATCCACTCTGAACAGGACACCAGTCCATTACAGGGCAACATTCACATGCTCATATACATCTTCACTTCTAGGGGCAATTTAGTGAGCCAGTCCACCTATGGACATTTTTTTTGAGAGGTGGGAGAAAACCAGAGAACCAAGAGAAAATGTATACAGACACATGTGAAATCCATACAGGTGCAATGTAAGACATTTGCAATATAAAAAGATAACAAGAATTGAGATTTTCATAGACAGGATAGACAGGATAAGAAACAAGTTTATTAGAGGGACAGGGCATGTAGGACGTTTTGGAGACTAATTGAGAGAGGCTCAATTGACATGTGCAGGGGAGGGACACGGGGTATATTGTAGGAGAATGCTGAGGATGGAGATGCCAGGAAGGAGGAAAAGAGGAAGAACAAGGTGGAGGTTTATGGGTGTGGTGAGGGAAGACATGCAGGTAGTTGGTTTAAAAGATGCAGATGTAGAGGACAGAGTAGTATTGTGAAGGAAGATCCGCTGTGGCGACCCATAATGGGAGCAGCCAAAAGAAGAAGATAAAAAGTTTGCAACAATGAAATAGGACTGTAATTTCTTTGAACTTGTACTTGTGTCCATCAACAGACACATCAGTTATTTTTATTTTTATTTGTATAATGCTTTTAACAATGAACATTGTCTCTAAGCAGCTTTGACAGAGATAAAGCAGTTTATAAAGTATGTATACATTTGTTCCTTATAATTGTAAGTGTGTCACTAATTAGCAAGCCAGTGATGAAAACCTCCCTGAGATAAAAGAAACCTTAAGAGAAACCAGACTCAAAAGGGAACACATCCTTATCTGGGTGGCACCGAATGTCCATTCATTAGAGTTCCATCATTGTCAAGGTGTGCATTGGTGATGAAGTGCGGCTTGTGGTCCTGAGCCATTGTAGTAGACTGTTGATATTAATTACAGTCCGAATCAAAGTTCTTGAGTTGCTCCTTAATTTCATGGATCTTTAGGCTGTTTATGTGGAACGATCTCCAGCTGCTCAGAGTGGATCACTGGTCACTGGTACCTTAGGAGCATGTTGAACTTGACAGAGAGAGACATTTAATTTTCTTAACAATGATAAAACTATAATGAATGGACATTCGATGTCACCCAGATGACGATGGGTCCCCATTTAAGACTGGTTCCTCTGAACGTTTCTTCCTTATAATATCATCACCTCTGGCTCACTCATCAGGGATAAACTTTAAGGGCACTATTTTATGAATTTATTATAATTTATTAATCCGTAAAGCTGCTTTGGGACAATTTTCATTGTAAAGAATGCTATACGAATTAAATTGAATTTTAAATTTAGATATAAACAATCACCTGCTGTCTCAAAAACAGTAGTAAACTCAATTTGAATGGAACAATTAGATTCTTTTACATTTCTGAAAACGTATATAATCTTGAGTTCGAGATCCAAAACATGGACCGTTAAGAGTTAAAAAGAAGTAATAAGTTTACAAATGATATAAGAGCTGCCAATAAGGCTATAATATATTACAGTAAAGCAACCCAAGCTCAGGTTTGAACCTGGGACCAGCACAAAAAAAAAATACATTGAAAATATAAAAAAAGGATAAAGAATTTATATTTGCAAAGATTCTCTACACAATATTTATTCATAGTTCTCATTTCATCCTGAGGGCTTAATAACTTCAACATACACTGTGTGGGAAGTTTGTGGACACCTGGCCATAGGATTTGTATGTGCTTTTTGAACATTACATTACAAATTCAGTCATATATACATATATTTGCTCTTATATGAATCTCCACTAGATTTTAAAGTGTGTTGGTGGAGATTTGTGCTTATTCATCCACAAGGAGTGTTAGTACAGTTAGATACTGATGTAGGGTAAGGAGGCCTGGGGTGCAGTCATTCATACCAAAGATTTTCATTAGGGTTGAGTTAAGATCTCTATAGCACTCCAACACATGTAAATTATATCTTCATGGAGCTGGCTTTGTTTAAATGGCATTGTCATGCTGGAACAGGTTGGGGTCTACTTAACTACGTGTGCTTCTGACTTTATGGTAACAGTTTGGGGAAGAACCACACATGATGGGAAAAGTCAGTTGTCCCAATACTTTTGTTAATATCTAAAGTAAGGCCTACATGGCCACCTCACACATATTATTAGAAGTAGAACTCGTACACAAATATGACTTGTTATTTATAGTTTCAGAAAGATGGATCAAATGCAAAAGTGGCTCATAGCCCAACGCTGACAGGTTCCCTTAAAGAGGACGGCGTTAAAGACTGACAGGAAATTATCGGTTATGTATCCCGTGTTGTAAAACGAAACGCCTCACTACTTCAGAACAGTTCAGTAGCGATGTGTATTGGGAATAAACACAATGAGCCGTTTCGGAAAGCGCTCGCAAAACTTTTTATTGGAACTAAAAATCTATTATCCTCATAAACTCTCAGGGCCTGTTCATACTCTCATAACTACAGACCTTTCTTAGTAGTTATACTGTAGTTACTAAATAATTCATTTTGATTACTGTAGAACCTGCTCTGAGATGAACTACACAGGAGGGAAACTTGAATTCCTTAAAGCATGGTTAAAGATGCATGACCATATGCTTCACCTCGTATCCTTTCTATATACAATATGTATATGCACTGAATATCAATTCAATTAAATTAACCTTTGGGAACAAAAATCCTGAAAAACCTTAAGCTTTGAATTTAGTCTGTTCCTTTCACACATTCCTGTATGGCAAAATAATTACAGCAATGCTTTCTACAGAACAAAGAAATAATAGGCGAAAAAGACAAAAACGCATTTCAGAATCCTGCTTCTGAAAAAAACAAGAAACGTAAAATTTAAACTAAGACTAAAGGCAACAGCAGTGCAAAAGCTTGGAGCTCCCATGTACGACAGGTGGGATGGTTCAAGCAGCAGGAAATAACATCTCACATCTGTAATCCTCTCAGACGCATAGTGTGGCGCGTTTGATGAAAAGCTGGCCATGTGTGGTGGATCCGAACCCAGACTGGGAGATCAGAGGACGTTAGGGATGTAGAAAAAGAAAAAAAAAGAAAAGCACTGTTAATCTAGGCCTCGGGTCATTTCCCTCTAAGAATTGCATTAGTATTCGTTGTTTTTAGTAATTCAATACGAGTATGTCACTTCAAATCAAAAACTGTTTAGAGACAATTACAGCAGAAAAAGTGTCAAACCTTAATTCAACACACTTCAGTGATCAGCCATACAAGCTCAACCTCAAAATGTGGGGATGTGGTTGTGACAAGACTGGAGTTTAAATTCCAGCACCACTATGGTCCCAATGTTGGGCCCTTGAGCAAGGCCCCCTACTCATATCTGCTCAGTAGTATGACTGCACTATACAAACAAAAGTTTTGGGACACCTGGATCTTTCATGTGTTGTTCTTCCCCAAACTGTTACCACAAACTTGGACGCACACAACTGTGTAGGATGTCTGAACACGGTAGCATTTATTTTTCCTTCACTTGAACTACGAGACACAAATCTGTCCCTGTGCACAAACCCACTTACTTTAATAACAGTGAATGTTCACAAATCTCTACAAGAACATTTCAAAATCTAGTTGAACAATTTCTTAGCAGATTCTAAGAGCAAATGAGGACTAAATGTGGAACGGGATGTTCTGCCAAAATGGTGTAAATGTAAATGTAATAAAACAAACAATACAACTGCAGTATATTACACTATTTACAGACTCTGGAAATAACAGTGCCTAGCATTGAAACTCAACCTAGTCCGTAAACATAGTCCTCATTATGCATCTATAACCAGCCTTTCTTAAATAGAGTTGTTTGCTCAAGTATTCTTTAAATCCTGCCTTAGCAGCATCTGCAAATGAGTCTGGATGCAGGTTTCTGGGATCTAAACCAGCTGTAGCAGAAAACATCCACTTGCATGATAGAATTCATTATGCCAACGCACATGGATTTTCTTTACATTTTATTTGGCTTTAAAGAACAACAAACTGAAAGAAGACTTCCTTCAGGAACTTGAGATTAGGGTTGAAAGAAATTACACTTCATGCAAAGTAATATGAAAGAGTGTGAATGTTACATTTAAGTAAAAAAAAAAAAAAAGAAACAAAAAAAAGCACAGTCTTACACAATGGGCAGGTGACTATAGAATTCATCTAGTTTGAGATCTTTACAGATGACCAAAGTATATATATAGCTGCTGTCTGCCTTTGTTTCCCTACTGGCTGCCTCACAGCTGACAAGCCGACTAGTGAATGTATGAGTCAGCTAGTAGACTTGAAAGCAGACAAATGTACTTTGTTAGTCTGAAAATATCTATGTGACTTTTCATAGACACAAACGGCACTGATTACTGCATAGATATATATATATATATATATATATATATATATATATATATATATATATATATATATATATATATATATATATATATATTAAAGGTATAAGGTTAAATCTATATGTAAGCCCACTGACAACTTGTTTCAGTTGACTTCATTTAAATATTAGCTTGACTGTGTTATATGTCCTGCCTCTATAGACAAAAAAGTGCTAACCTTTCCCCCATCCCCTGTCCTCTGTTCTTTCAGCCTGGGATCAGATGCAGCGTAGTTAAATAATGCTTATTGGATCAGTTTCAGGTTTAACTTTCTGCCATGTTATTGTGACATTTCAGATTGCACACCTACAGCGTAGAAAGGATGGATTTTTGTCAGCCAGACAGAGATGATTATTTGAGTATTATAAAACTCCTCCAGTGCCTGCAGACATCCCAGGGACATATGCAATAAAAACATTACATCAATTTAATCAGTGCCGTTTTATTGTTGCACTGTACTATGCACATTGCCTGAAATCACACTTTTCTCTCTTGCCTTTCTCACTTTGAATTACCAACCCTATCTTTTTTATTATCTTTGACCTGTTCCCATGCATTTTTTTATTTATTTATTTCCAATGGCAATCGATTTAGCTGAAATACTGCGGTGTGGCACACGTGAGCAATGAGCTGCCTAGACTTCCATTATTTCGAAATATTTCGCTTTTTAAAATCAAGGACACATCTGCCGGCCTCTTGATGCCTGCTTAAAATGTAAGACACATAGAGCCCTGTGCTCCCTCAAGTCACAAAGAAAAATCAATCTAAAGCATGGCTTATCTGCAAAGCTAATTTTTAAATGAAAGGGGAGGAACAAAAGCAGTCCAGTGAAGTCTACGTGTTGGAGTGTCTGGTGAAACGTGTGTCGGGGGTTCAGCTGGCTCTGGCCACTGTTGCCCTCCCTTCTTTCTCGGGCAGCTGTGTGGCCGCTGGTAACTTGGCAGCCCCCGTTTGTCATCTCCAGCCCAGTAAGTTCCATTGAAAGAGCTCTCCAAAAAAGTAACAGCCGATCTATATCGGCTTCCAACCGAGCAGTTTCTCCTGAGCTAGCAGTGCATCCAGCAGTGTTCTTTGTTATGGACTGGAGTGAGGGAGAGCTGCTTTCAGCTTTCAGTAAATCTGCCCAAGACTTTTAATCAAAGTAAACACCGGATCGGCAATAGATCCAGCAAATCCTTCATTAAACCCTTGGATTAGGCTGCTCACCGAAAACCTTGCTCTTCAGTTTAGACTGACATTCAAATGGTCTTTGGATCGACACATCTTCTATGATATGCTTGAGAGGCTAGGCCAGGCATACACAATATACACAAAAGCACACACTTATAAATACACACACACACACAAACACAACCACAGACTTTTCTGCACATATACACCGACAGACACGCAAGGCAAGACTCAGCATGTGAATTCTGCATGGATCCGTTTAAATTCGTTGATAAACTGGCAAACCCAGCCGAACATTTCTTGAGAATCCTGATCCAAGGGCTCTCCAAATTTCACCTGACAAGAAATCAGAATAAAACTTGATTTATTTACAGTTCATCAATAGTCATTACATGCAAGATCATACACCTACCAGGCATAACATTATGAAATTATATAAGTGAATAACACTGATTATCTCTTTATCATTGCACCTGTTAATGAGTGGGATTTATTGTGCAGCAAAAAAAAAAGATTTCTCAAAGTTGACGTGTCAGAAGCAGTAAAAAATGGGCAAGCATAAGGATTAAAATTTTTGATAAGGCTCAATTGCGATGACTGGACGACTGGGTCAGAGCATCTCCAAAACTGAAGCTCGTGTGGGCTGTTCCTGGTCTGCAGTGGTCAGTAGCTATCAAAAATGGTCAGAGGAAGAACCAGTGGTAAACTTGGGCAGCCAAGGGTCTTTAATGCACATTAGGAGGGAAGGCAGACCCATGTGGTCTGATCCTACAGACAAGCTTCTATAGCTTAAACTGCTACAGAAGTTAATGCTTTTAATGTTCAATGAGTCAGGACTGTAAAAGAGCAATTAACATAATATCAGGCAGGTGGTCATATGTTATGTCTGATCGGTGGCCATAAAGTTATGCTTGGTTGGTGTATTTTAAGACAGTACTACATTTGGGTAAAAAAAAGGAAAGATTTAGACCTAAATCAACACTGGTAGTTTGAGGTCAGGCCTTTTCTGGCCTTATAGAAAGACAAAGGTTCAGTCCTGCCCAAAAATGAAACAATAAGACATTTGAACACCCAGGGGAAGATAGGCAAGGCAGTCTGTCACTGATAATGCAGGAGTCAGTGCACTACACTCCTATCATTCCCTCTGTCTCTTTCTCTCCGATCCTGCTCCCTAATCGTGCTCGGTCCAACCCCTAAGTTCTCTATCTTGTCTTTCCTTGTTCTCTAACTCTGCCTCTTTTTTACTCTCGCTGGCCGACCTGAGTCGCTTCCTCTTTATTGGTGATGGGGGACCAAACTTTGGACTGTAATTGTGGAACTAAAGCAATTCTCTTCCCCAACTATGGACTCACCACTCACCACTGTCTCACTCTCACAAGCCCAAATTCTCACAGAAGACCAATAACACTTTTAGAGATGATGGATAGTCTTGGGGAAAATTGGGACAGTTGGGGAAAATGTACATTATAGACTGAGGGGAAAAAAGTCTCCCTTTGTTTTCCTGGAAGCACACAGTGCAGAAAGCATAGTGCAGCAACCAAGATCTGATCAGCACTCTTCTGCTGCTTGCTGGATTATGTTTCAGTACTGCTATGATAAGGAATAATAGCTTTAAGCATGTAACAGGCACATCGACGTGATCTTGTTAGTAAACATAGAAACAAACCTGTAGCAACTGTAGCATTGTTTTGTGAAATGTTCAATTATTATCATATTTATATATATATATATATATATATATATATATATATATATATATATATATATATATATATATATATATATATATATATAAAGATTATACATTATACAATATAATATAGAAATAATTTTATATAAAAAATATAAGCCCAATCAAAAATTCGATAATAAGAAGCCAGTAAATTCTTAATACAACAATGAACTGGTTTATGTGCATTATTAGAAGCCATCAACTCCAAACAGTGTGTCTTGGGGCGTACATCAGATCAGCGCTTAGCTGGCGACACTAAGTCAGAGGGGAGGCATAGTAACCTTGAGGAATTGGCTGCCTGAATTACACCCCTCCCTTTTTTCTCTATCTTCGCCTTGTAGAGATAAGCAGAGAAACAAAAGAGAAGGCCGATCTCGACAAAGCGGCAAGCTTCTGCTTCATCCGTCTCCCCGGGCAACACAACACAAGATATTGAAATAATAACTCAGGGATTACCAATATGTCAGCGTAGAGTTTCCTCATCTCAGCGCACCTCTTCGTCAGCTGGCTGAGATGGGCCTCATACTTCTCAATGGCCATCTATAGTCAGAGATGAAAGCAGAAAGGGAGTTAGAGGAATGCATTCTCATCCACTGAGTGCCATCGACCTCTAAGACTGTTATTACTGCCACTTGATTCCCAGTGTCTGGTATCACATGAAACTTTTACAGAGAGTGGATGAAATTTGGCAAGTGTGAAACTTCTTCAGTATGAAGGAGTGTGAAGTCTCACCACCAAGGGCAAAATTGTGTTTTTTGCACCTGTTGCACAAGATATCAAGCTTATCTGTGAGGTTATTTATTGCAGGTATTAAGGCAATACTCTACAGGAAAAACCCACAATATTTTACTATTTACTAATCACTAGTATTATTAGAATACTAGGGCTGTCAAAATTAATGCACGCATTTCTGTTAGACAATTTTTCTATAATTGTTTTTAGATAAATAAATGAATATAAAAGAGGTGAAATAAAAACCTTCAACACAACACACATTTATTCATGAGATCCTTTTTTTACTCAGATAAAAAAAAAATAAAAAAATATCCAGCAGTTAAAACCATCCGTGTGGAAACATAGCAAAAGTTCTGTTTGGTTTCCTGATGATTTACGTAAATTAAAACGCAATAATTACATTCGTATTTGTCCATGCCTATGTTGATTGAAGTATTAAAAACTTGAAAAGTATTAATTTAAGGAACATTTAGAACAGATAAAAATGTGCGATTAAGTTGCGATTAATCATGAGTTAAAAAAAAACGGAATATTTTGAACGACTGACAGCCCTAGAGAATACAATCAGAATAATTTCCTATGACAGTCAACATTGTTTCTAGAAGTAAAATTACACAGAGACAAAAGACACTATCAGGTAAACCGCCCCCCCCCCCTTACATTATTCTTTTCTTTACACATCCCAGCGATGTAGGAAGCTGAGGTCAGAATGCAGGGTCAGCCATGCTACAGCACCCCTGGAGTACTAAAGGGCCTTACACAAGGGCCCCAAGAGTGCCAGCTTTGCAATAACTGGGCTTAAACACCCCCACCTTCTGATCAGTAACCCAGAGCCTTAACCACTGAGCTACCACCTCCCCAAATATGAATTATCATTTGAGGAAATAACTCCATTATAAGTTTCTAATTTGTGACCAAATTTGCTTCCAAATAATTTGGTGGTTATGATCTGACATAAACAGTGAAACACATCATGGCTGAGGTTGATATTTTTCATTAGTGCAGTTTAGGAGTAGCTATAAATGATCTGGGGAAAAAAATGTTCACCTGAAAAAAAACAACATTAAAACATTTTATAAAATAGTAACAATGCAAAATTACCTTCAAGTCAGTTGAGAATTTGGAGTACTGGGATCCCAAGTTTTTCCACTTGTATGTTTTCTTGTACTGAATGACCTTCCGTAGCTCATTCTTCACAACTAGAAGGTGAGACAAGAAACTGATCATCCATCTTCGATGCTCGCTAAGGCAGAACCTTCTTTCAAATGGCCTCTTTCTGAAGGCCCGCATTGGCACAATGGAGAGCTTACGCCGATGTCAAGTCTTTGAGCTTATAAATCCAGCCATCTGAGCCCATCACCGCAGAGAAAGTTACTATTGCTCTTGGTTAAAGCTGACAGCAGCACATCAATCATCAGCAATTCCAATAATTCTGTGCCTTCAGCCTTGCACTCAGTGACATTCAAATAAACAGCCACAGGTTTGTAACCAATACAGGTTGACTTTTATGCGAAATATGGTATGTTTTTGGGGGGAAATCAATTGGTCTCTACAATTTGCCACACAGGCTGATAACCCATAACCAAAAACAATAATCTGTAAACAGTGTCATACTTACCATCCACTTCAGCTGTTAGGCCTTTAATTGATGCTAACAGAAAAACACACACAAAGACATGATCAAAAACGACGCATCCAAAAGAGCTCAAAAGCAACCATCCATATTCCATTTTGTTGCAATTTTGATTAGCCTACCCCCAGGGACAGTCTCAAATTCCGTCAACTCCTGAAAAAACGTGGCCAACCGGGGCTCGTGCAACATGATCTGCTCCACAAGGGCATGCAGCAAGGTGAACTTCTTCTCATTCCCACGCACTTGTGAGAGCTATGAAGGAGAAGAGAGAGAAGACCATGAGCTGTGAGGAATGCTTGCATGCACCTGCACCTCACAATCCACAGGCCCAGGTATGACACACACAAACACACACACAAACTCAAAGAATTTATCCCGCAGAAGATTCAGGCATGCATGTAGATATACATTTCTTCATTTGTACATGAAAAACTAAAGGCCAAAGACAGAAAGGGGCCTCGGAAATTCCACACCCACGTGCTAGTGACACAGTGCGCGATGACATGCTATTTACACACGTAGTAGTGTCACAACTAAAATTGGAACCTTTCTCTGTCCTTGTAGTGAATCACTTTTCCTTTTATTATTTTCAAGCCAGGGAATTGATGTTACACAAAGATCGGCATGACTACACTCACTTATTGTTAGGAAGGAAAAAACATATTTCAGAAGGCTGTGGTAGCTTTGTTTTATGCTAGGTCAAAGTAAGAATGTGTCAGAAGGGTGGGTTGTTGTAGAGTCTGTTGCGGCAAATCCATTGTACCCACAGCTCACATAATTCGAAGTGGATTTTCAGAATCGGGTCATAACTGTATGACTAGTCCAAATTTAATACGCACATAAGGCCGTATAGACATCTAAAGAAGGTCGAGCTTAACTCTTTTTGCAAGAGTTAATTGTAAAGAATTGACATATAATGGTAATTCTTGCTTCTAAAATGTCAGAATCAGTCACGACGGTCTTATCAGGTTGATAAAGCTGGGCTGAAACCTTTTCACAACCCAAACGCTATACATCATGTTAAATCAAATTTCATCAAGTTGATGCAAAAGGAAATCTATACCGCTGACTGTGTGCTGCACAATATTGTCAGGTGTGTTTAAGTCAGAGAACTCAAACAAGGTAGATGTTGAACTAACTTCTGACTGTGAATTCCGAGATGAATGACCTTTCCATTGGACTTTGCTTATTGCAGGGTGGTATGGTATATTTACTGGACACAAAAAAAAGTTGGTGTCTTATTTTCCATCTGAAACTCTCATTCATCCTGAGAAACCACTTTATCCTGGTCAGGGTCGCCATGGATACGTAGCCTATCCTGGGAACACTGGGCACAAGGTAGGAATACTGCCTGCACTTGATGCCAGTCTATTGCAGGGCATCATGCACACACACACACACACACACACACACACACACACACACACACACACACAAACAGACACATTAAATTCATTCCACCTAGGCACAATTCTAGTTGCCAATCTATCTACTGGCATGTTTTTGGGATTTGTGAGGCCAGAGAACCAGAGCGAAACTCCACACAGACATTAGACTGAAGGCTGTGAGGTAGCAACACTACACGCTTCACTATGGTGCCTTTAACTAAATGAAAATTAGATTTCATATCACATAATTAGTAAAAAAAGATTAAATCCTTTTAAATGTAGCAATCATCCCTGCAAATAAACTCCATATTTTGTTTAATTAAGATGTACAAAATGCAAAGATCCCTGTAGATTTATTTGTATCACTCCTATTAATATAAGCCTATATGCACCTGTCTCTAAGAATCCTAAGTAAAAGATGCAAAGATTTGGCTAATCCTGTTCTGTTTCTAGTTTATATTGTTTACTAATTAAAATGCAGTCCCGTAGGAACGGCAGTTTGGAAACATGTACCTAATGTAAAATGAATATAGCGCGATAGCTGGCAATATGTATTACTTTTTGGTGTGTTTTTTTTAGTTCCTCCAAAACAGAATCAGAAGTAGAGGTGTAGACCAAGAACCGAGCGAACGCAATGACAGGAAGGAAGACTTTTCGCGTGTGAAGCAGGCGGCCCTAAATCTTGCTACTGAGAGAGCAGATCTGCACCGCGAAGGCAGATAACAATCAATACAAATTACCCCCTCGGCACTAACGACTCAGCCAGGCCTGAAATAATCCCAAAACAAATGCACAACACAGGGACTGTGAGGCTAATGAAGGCCGGGAACCTAAAAAGTGCTCACTCTCTCTTTCATCCTGTCGCTTTAAGTGAAAGGGGCTGTAAAGGAAAGAGTGACCTATTTGATCTGTGGCCGCTGAATGGTTGCGAGCTCGCAAGATTTGTTTGCAGGGGGAGATGAGATGAGAGAAAGGGTTGGAAACGTGTGCTTTTGGAGATAGAGTTGGGGACGAGGGACTCATGGGGCATATCGGGCCAGGGAGGACGGACAGAGGAGAAATGGAAATTCGAGAGAGTAAAGAGAAAGGAGAGAGTTTGGAAGCACGAGACTATAAAAGTCAGAAAAATGGTGTGAATGAACGGAATTTTCTGAAAAGGATCATCTCTGTGTTTAAACAAAAGCGTATGTTGGATACGCGCAAAGTAAACAGTCTGCGAAATTGCGAGCCAACAGAGATTGACTAATTTGATGTGTTAGTTATCCTTCATCGTAGTTGCTGTGTTTGTCCGATTTGCATAAATAGGAGTGGATAAAAACACCACCAAAGAGAGCAACAGAACAACCGAGATATTACACAGGATAAAAGCGAGTGGAGAGTAAACAGAGTGGGGGAGGGAGAAAAAAAAAAAAAAAGACAGGCAGAGGTGAGGGAGCCAGACAGAAATAGCAGGCTTATATTCCAATGAGAAGTCTTATTAGCCTTTGCACCTCTTTAGGTCATACTTAGGTCATACCTTCGTTAAGGAGGAGAGACGGAATCCCTTGGCCTTTTCTTTGCCGGCATTCTGGTTGAGGTAATTGCCGATGGTCAGCAGGTACTCAAGCACGGACACGAACGATTCGCAGAACCACAGCTGACGACACATGACAATCTTCTGGTTAATCAGCTGTGGGATAAACACAGAAAGGTCACAGCTGGTCATCTTCCACAGCCACAAAAGGCAGGACGTGATTTCTCACGAACGCTGCTGTTAATGAGGACTCTCAAACATCACAACACGCCCTGCAGTTTATGCGCATTCAGTCGCCGTTCCTAATAAAGAGGACATGAAGGAATATTATACCAATATGTGAGGCAATTAAGACCTTGAGCTCTAGGGGAATTAATTAAAATAATTTAGAAAATGTAAAAGGTCAGAATCCAGTTGCAGTTTGAACGCAGGGAAAAAAAAATCCTTTATCTGAAACTTTTTATGTGCTCTTTTTTTTTTTCCAGTGACAGCAGAAGCTAATTCTTATTACAAAAAGTGCATATTGGGACCCCCAGCCTCAAACCAGACCTGCAATATCTATCCATTACTTCTAATTAATTAGTGAAAATGAGATACACTGCATTAATTTAGCAAGCCTGTTTAACATTCATATTAATTCCACAGCTAACAAGCTGATTTTCCTTCTGAGGATCACCCGTCTGCAATTCCACTGGTGCAAAGAGGTTCAGCTGCTCTAGATTTGCTGCTCAGAGCCGATGGGCATTAATTGGTGATGCTTTTCGCGTTGGTGGATCGCAGCGTGTCATTTGCGGCTGTTTTCCTTGATGCTAAGTAAAGCCGGGGAAAGAAATACGTGATCGGAGATCAAGGATCAGAGCACTAGTGCTGATGATGGTGCGGCCTTTTGGAATGCTTTTAGGCGTGAACACAATGTTTTATCTAGGTTTACATTAGAGGTTCACAATTTTCTCTCAGTAACTTTAACCGAAGCAGTCAAAGCATGTCAAAAAAGATGGTAGAATACATAGAACATACAATTTATAGACAGAAATATTGGGAGACCTGACTTTCAGCCATATGTGGTTCTTTTCCAAATTATTACCTTTAAACAGGAGGCACAAAATTGTATAGGAGGTCTTTGGATGCGGACGCAGTAAATTTTCCCTTCACTTGATTTAGAAGATACAAACTCAACTCAATTCAACTCAAGCTTAATTGAAATTCTTCCACATACACAGTATACAAAACAACGAAATGTCTAGACAATAGACTGTGAACAGCAAGAGTACACATTAGACATAAATAAGGAGTAAACATTAAACATAGCAGAGTTAAGGTGTGTTAAATATGAGGTAGATTGAAAATGTAAGTTGAAATGTAAGTATTGCACAGTGCACAGTGCACCCAAAATCTAGTGGAACATTTTCCCCAAAAAATGGGGGTCATTATAACAGCAAAAGGGGACTAAATGCGGTATAAGCTATTAAAAACATACACATACAAACCTTATGGTCAGGTGTCCACAAACTTTTGGCCATACCGTGTATACAAACACAGGTTTTACATTAATGTGTTTGTTCGAATATATTCTCATTCTATAGTAACAAGTTGATAACTGACTTTTTTTTCTGATACATTTTGTTTGTAGCCATAATAATTGGTAACTTCTTTCACGAAATTTTTTCTACAACATTGAACAGCTCCCAGGTATATATTTTTTTTAGAAATAAAGTGAATTCAGCAAGAAGAGCGATGTTGAGAAAAGCGTTGACTATGCCTCCGCCGCCAACAAGCCATAGTCCTTTTTGTTATTGTTTTGTGTCCCTGAACTACCCTTAAAAAAATGCATCAAACAGGAAAGAATAATTGAAGAGAAACAAATGGAGGACCGATGGCAAAAGTAAAAAAATAAATTTAAAAAAAAGCCAGATAAAGGATTCCTGAGCATGAACGTTTAACTAGCATGTCTGTATGAACAACAGAAAGAAGATATTAAAAAAGGTTATTGAACCAATTTGACCTTGCTGTGACCTTGAACTCTGTCTGGATCCATTCTAATCCTGTTCATCTGATGGTTACAATTATCCTACTGGTCAAATCTATTAACTAACTAATAACTATTCAAGCACTTGTTTTTGACTTTTAAACAAATGAGAAGCTCAGACGGCTGGACAGATGGAAGGACACGGACAGAAAACATAAAGATCTTTGATCAGGGAGTCAGAAGGTAAGTACGAGGAGTAATCATGACCTTCATGTATGGTCATCTTTGAAGAAATGGCATGTTACTGTTCCAAATGTCAAGTAGCACACTTGTCTTTTGCTGATTGTTTTCCCTGTGATAACCACCTGCTGCCTCCGAGTCTTTCTGGAGCTTCTTCCAAATGGTCCTTGGCTCTTGAGATACTCTTCTGATTAACCTTCATACTCATGGAAATCGTGCAAGTAGCTTCTGTGTATGTCCTGTTGATGGTGGAGTGATGTTCTTTCCATTTGCAGAAAGGCCACAATGGTGCTCACAGGAACAATTCATTTTGAAATCCAATGCTATAGAGCAACCATCTTGTTGCAAAGTCAGAGGTACTTTGTGAAATCAGCCTCGTCCTTCTTTGCCTTGGTGAATTGCCTGTTCTGAGTATGTTCCATATTATTTTATTTAATATAACTTTGTAATTGATTGTAATATGATTTCATGATATGTGTAGATTTCTTTAGTTTATACCAATGTCTGGTCTCTTCTCATCGGAATTGCAGCATTAGAAATGTGTTAAATTATAAAAAAAAATTATTTTGTACCCCACTGCATATTTAGAAAAATAACTACAATATACATAGAGACACATCACATTGCCCCATCATTGATTACTTTCCCATAAGAGCACACCAAATTGCATGCACCTAACCAAGTGCAGTAAAGTGTATGCTATATTCTGCTCTAGTACTACTCCACTGTTAGTAGTATATCCAAATAAACAGCGCACGGCGTACGCTAGTCATTAATCATACAATCTGAGCAGGAAGAACTCCATATTATATAGCATGTTTGTGTGGACTGTGCTGTTTTGGATACACTATGATTGCATAGGCTTATTCTAATTTTATAAAGCACAAGGCTGTCTGCTGCACTGTACGTACAGGCGCACTCATGTCTGACAAACTTGACCTTCAGACATCTTGACTTTAAAACATGAATGAATAAATCGCTGAATAAAGTCTAGCGTTAGCGAAAGTTCCCCTCTTTTAAACTTGAAATGCAATTTTAACATTGTTTAAATTTGTTTTCTCACTGGAATTCCTGATTTTTTTTTCCCCCTTCTTCGCCTTTCATCATGCTTCGGTAATTGTGTTTAGTTCTTATATAGTGTGCACTATAGAACACATTTTACCATGCTGTTTTATTACACATTATTGCACAGCACTCTGACGGATTTCTCTGTGATATGCCTCGCCTTCATATTTAGAATTCATATTCCATTTTTTCCACTTCGGTTTCCTTTCAGAAATACAATTTTTAATCTCTTCCTGTCAAAAATGTTCAGTAGAAAAAAACATGTGCTTGGTTGTCTATTGAACCCAAACATTAATTTCCCTTTGTAATATACAATAGCATTAGAGAGATGATGTTAAAATCTGAGGAGAAACATTTTAAGAATGACTGGCATTGGTAAATATGTAGATGAAAAAGATTATTTTAATCCCTGTCACATTCACAGCATCTAATTTGTACTTCCACCTGAGCATCTCTACCAGCTTTTACAAAGATCTGAGTGGCATTTTGGATTTTTTCCCTAAACACTAATAACTGTACTAAATACACACTTAGTATTTTGCTATGAATGAATGAAGCTGTAAGATTTAAGCACGTGGTAATGAATGGAATGTGAGGGTTTGAGACTCGGGGGTTTCCAAACCGAGCTGGAGCTGCCGTTGGCGCCTGAGCCTGAGATGTAGCAGGTCACACCTGGAGAGCTCTCGCTATTCCCCTAGCTGAGCTGGCCCTGTTTCCCAGCCTAGCACCCCGTCTGTCAGATGGCAGGCAAATCCGCCTTAATGTTGCAGGCTTAAAATGTCTAGCGTGTCGGACGATCCTTATGGATTTAGAGTCAGCGGTGAAAATAGCTTTGGCTCTGTCTTGTTTACAGCACAGATCTTTCACAGCGGAGCAGATTGTGTTCCACCTACAACTACCGAACCTTTCTTTGACACTGCAAATGCAGCACACCTCGGCGATAAAAGTTATGCAGCATCCTACGTGTTGAGCCGCTTACAAGGTGGAATTGCAGAATACAACTGAGAATTAATTATTACTTAATTATTTACAACGGTTTAAAATTTCAAAAATCCCTTTACAAAACTTTTGGTCAAGCTGATTTTCAAATAAATGCTAATCGCGTGTAAGTTCCTAAGCATGTTCATGGCACATCTGATTTACATACATACTGTATATGTATGTAAATCAGAAGTTTTTATATACATGTTACTTATTTCCTGTTTTCTGTCTACTTACTGGATTTTGAAGCATGCTTGTCAATTGTTTAACATACCGTATTTTTCGGACTATAAGCCGCTATTTTTTTCCCATGTTTTGCACCCCGCGGCTTAAACAACGAAGTGGCTTATTTATGAATTTTTCCTTGGTTTTTCCCGGTTTCACAAACTTCAAGCCGAAAAACTGAAACCCATAACATTAGACCAATGAAATTTCCGAACGGAAACGAAAAAACGCACCTCACCTGTGTTCTGAGCTGCACGGCATCGGGAGAAATTATTTTATTTTTTTAAACGCACGACGATGCCATAAGATAAACTCTCGAAAGAAATAGTTGTGAAAGGAAGGAGGAAGACAGTAAACAATGACTTTCTTGGTAGGCTACTGTTTAGATACAAGCCGTTGTAGCGCGTTGAGTCTGGGTGAAGGGAGAGCTCGCTAACTCCAGTTGCAACAGAAATCATATAAGCACAGACAGTTTTCCAATACTGCTTTTTATTTTCTTGGCAACAGCGTTACGGGTTAGTCAAAGAAACTTAGAAATGAGCATCAGAAAATAATAAGGACATATTCCTCGGTCTTGCACACATGCAGTAATACTGGAAAAATGCGGCGGAGGCTATTCCCAAAATACCGCTCTGCTCCTAAAGGAAGCGCAACATATTTCACCCGTTACACAGTGTGTAACAGACACTGTCTTTCGTTAAAGCCTGGGTAAAGTTCATTAGTTTCAGTGTATACAAATATTTGTAAAATTCAGTGGGTGCAGCTTATATATGGTGCGCTTTATAGTCCGGAAATTACGGTAAATGCTGCGTCCGGATTTGTCCGTCCTAAATACCATCAGAGATTAAAATGTGTCCTAAATTGTAGTATGTCGGAATGAGTATCCCAATGGTACCCAGATGCTCTATTATTACAGGTAGATTTTTAAATTGGTTGAATCTTAGACAGGTGTAAATACGATGTAATGTAATGTAAATAAAATTATGAATTAAATTAAATAGAATCAAATATTTTCTATTCTATGAGGATTAATGAATGAAGGAAAGTTAAAAGGAGTTTGTTTACAATGACAGTGTAAGTGACTAAGCAACATGTTTGCCTTCCATAGTCCTTTGCTGTACACTCAAATGTAGGTACTATATCTGCCCAAAAAGAGTAAACACCTTCAGTGTATACTGTATTTAGGAGAGTTGGGATGCGGCAAAACTCTTGCTGTTTCAGCTTCGTGTCATGTTTTCCCTGATTGGTATTTCTGTGGATTGGCCATTTTTGGATGTATATTTCTATTTCTAATAGAAAGTGTGATGTCCTTTTGACAACAACAATTTCAAACTGTGATTAATTGTGAATAAATTTACGTGGATCTGCTCTGTCATAGACAGCCAAAACAACTCCATAAAGGTAAGCCTCAGAGAGAGCCTGAAGCAACAAGGAACAAAATGTACTAAATCTTCCAGTAATATAGTTAAGTAATTTCAGCACCTGCTTCCATAGATATGCAATGCCTGTTAAAAGTCTGGAAACACACAGTCTTTCTGAGAAACATGCATTTACCATTCAATACTCTCCAAGTCCACCATATAAGATTTCAACTTCACCATACAATAAGACAATGACCCAAAGCATACATCCAAGCTCATTTGTTGCATATAAACAAATAGGACATGTATTGTCCCATTTGTTTCTCAAAAACCATAATAGACTAGGTGTTCTAGTTGCAGTGCACCGGTCCGTAGGTCAATTGGTACTGGGCCGCACAGAAAGAATACATAACTTACATTATTTCCGTTTTATTTATTATCTAATTCTGAACGATGTTTTATTTTGGAAAATCTATCTATGACTCACTCTTGATGCATGTCTTACATCCACTACCTTCTCACTACCTTCTGCTCCGGTAGGTAACACATAATACATTACCGCTAAACTGAAACCCCCAAGCTAGAAAATGAACAAAAGATAACACAGTGGATTCACTTTTATTATTATATTTAGAAAATACCAATCCAAAGTTTTATGCCGGTCGTATCATTTTATTTTGTCGTATTTATCCGCCACACCTTAAAGGCCGGTCCGTGAAAATATTGTCTGACATTAAACCGGTCCGTGGCGCAAAAAAGGTTGGGGACCGCTGATTTATAGGATATTACTTTTGTCCAAATTGAATTGTTTGCTTCGTTTCATGTCAGTAAAATAAAATGTCCGTTTCACGAAATGTAATGCTTATTTGAAATAAATGTGTGATTTAATCTGCATAAAAAAGTACACATAAAACCCATCACCAATTATATGATTTAAAGCCAATAATTTGAGGTGCACATTAAGTGAGTCTCCTCATAAGTAAATGTCCAGAAACTCAAAAGTCAGCTATAGAATATAAACATTTTTTTCAACAAATCTGGATTTTCAGGATTCTTGTATAAGCAGCCCTGTGAATGATCGCATCCAGTTTGATCGATGAAAGTCCACTTTTAGTCTTTGTAGGAAATAGACATACCTACTCTATATAAGCACTAGTGGCACAAAATCATCCATGTGTAAACTTATCCAAATATCAGTCAACCTCGTCCTGTTGGTCATCAGGTTACACACCGAAGACGGAAGGAAAAAACCACAGGCGTCACTCCAACTTTAATATCTTTGAATCTATGTGGATAAAAAAATATGACCTCGAAGCTACACAAATGCTGAGTCAAATGCATTTCCTTTGTTGTATCCCATAATCTCAAACAAATCCTTTTTTTAAAAAAAACACCCACACAGCTTTTGACAACTGTCTGCAAGGACGGCTAACCGGGTAACATATATAGAGGATCTAGAAAACTAAACCCCAACACATTGCTTTTCCAGAGCACTGCACTTTCATCCAATGAAGGAGTTTTTTTTGTTGCACATAGTGCGTCTAATGAGAAAGCAAAAAGGAAAGGCTGGTGACAAACAAAAAAGACTCAAACAAAGGCTAACTTTGAAAATAGCTAGGAAATGGAAGCAGAATTGGGGGGTTGAAACTTTTCTTTTTCCTCTCTGTTCAAGCTCAGAAGGCTATTAAACTGCTTCTGGTCCCATTTTTTTTCGCTGGCCCCACCTTAGCTTTCTTTCCTGTAATATAAGATCTAAAAGACCCTGCAAAAATTGGCCATTAGAAAAGCCTCCCCCCCGCCCTTGTTTCAAAGTAAAGCCACTGTGTATTAATGCATTACATTTTTTTTTTACCATTAAATCCATTTCATTTATTTCTTCGAGAACCTGCTGTCTGCCAGAGTTACCTTTTGCATTAGTGTGCTTTTTATTGTCTATCTTTGGGGATGTTTCTCTCTCGCTCTGGTTTTTTCTCTTTGCCACAACACACAATTTTTGGCTAGGATTTTGAAAAAGCAAAATCCTCTTCAAACTTTCCAATTTCTAGTTATGAGTTTGCTGTCAATCATAATCATCTATGCAATGCACTACTAACTGCAAAACAAATGCACACACACGCACGCACACACACACACACACACACACACACACACACACACACACACACACACACACACACACATTTATTGATATTCATGCACATGCACACATTTTCCCTCTACCACTTTCCCATATTTAGGGAATAATGATTGCATCTTTGGAGCTTTTCTTCACTAAAGTACGATAGAAATGCAGCGTAAATCGCGCCATGAAGTCAGTTGAAGGAGTTGTAGCCAAAGATAAAGAAAAGAACCAATACTGGAGAAGAATGAGTCCAAAAGAAAGCAAACACTGACCGGTGCCAGGTCTTCGATGCTGATGGGCAGTTCTCTGAGAGTTAGCAGAAGGTCCAGTTGAGTGCTCAGGTATGGAATGTTACACAACTGTGAAGAAAAGACCAGTGATAAAGATGCTGAAAAAGCTGTTTTTTTACTTATTCTCTCTCGTCCTTTCTCTTTCTCTCAAACACTACCATAAAAAGTATGACGGCTGCTGATGGAATGGGGAAAAATCCTCAATATACTGTTAAATAAATAAAATATGAGCTCAGAAACCTTTGCATTGAATAGAAAAGCATGTGAACAAGTGGCACACATGGGTACAGTCGCCCAAAAGGGAACAGTGAAACTGGGTTTTTTCAAAAACAAAGTAGGAGGTGTTGAGGCAAGGTACCTTGCCTAAAGCAACCCGAGCTGTGGCCCTGTGTGTGTGTGTGAGCGAGAGAAATACATTCATAGACAGATAGTTAAACATATGCACGTATAACACATTTCCAGTATCTGTATTTGCATCGGTCTACATATTTGTATCTGATTTCCAATTTAAACTTAAAGTGGGTGTGGCCTAAACAGAACTTAATTAAATATGAACCCTACTATCCATGAGGTTAATGAGCCACTTAGTGACTATTAGGACGGATATGCAGTGTAATTAATATCAACAGTGTGCTACAATGGTTCAGGACCACAGTTTGCATAAACAGCTTTTACGTGTCTATCACTGAGCAGTAGACCACAGCAATGATAGAATTATAATGAATGGACATTTGGGGCCACTCAGATGAGGATGGGGTCCCTTTTGAGTCTGGTTTCACTCAATCTTTCTTTCTCATCCCAATGCCAGGAGTTTTTCCTTACCACAGTTACCACTGGCTTACTCATTAGACATAAACTTATAGGGAATAAACTTATAGGTACTAAACGTATACATTCCAACTTTATCTCTATAAAGCTGCTTTGGTGCAATGTCCATTGTTATACAAATAAAACTGAATTGAATTGAATACTACCATCCCCATAGAAATACTGGCGAAACAAAACTCAGAAGTTAAAATGCCAGCACTGTCCTAAATAAATGGTGTAAATGAATCCTTCATCATAGTCTTTATTCATCACATAAGCTTCATATCAAAGAGTTTGCTTATGACATCATCAAAATAAAAAATGCCCAGACATGCTCCTAACTAGACAGCCTATGAATCTCTCTGGGGAAAAAAAGAAATAATATTTGTAAATGTTTAAATTATTCTGTGGCCATTGCAAATAATGTGTTTGGTATTTCCAAGGTTTGTACAATTTGGATTTTTTGTATTCAGTTATAACCCTATTAACTGGTAGGCATGTAGTTAAATGGATGTACATATGGAAAAACAACATGTAGACGGTAAGAAAGAATGACAGATGATTAGTTCATGAAGACTTACCTCCATCATGAATTGATCAACCATGTGCAGTTCGCTCACATCTCCTTTATAGGACTTGTACATCTCTATATCATCCGCAGTGGGCACATACCTGATAAGTAATGCAAGTGAAATACGTGTTTGAAAGAGAAAAACTATTTTTGCAAAACTATTTGTAGTATGTAATTTGTATTATGGTTTTATGTAGATCTAGATATTAGTTTCATTTTGCTTTGGTTTAGATAAAATGATAACTACTTCATTATTTGTTACCATAAAGGTTTTTAATGTCAATCTGTGATTTGCAGATTTAGACCAATATCAGAGTCTTTGGTAAAGAGATTGTGAGAGTAAATAAAGACCAATAGAGAGCGTAACAATGATAAAGACAGACAGACTTTTTGACAAGCGTGCACACAAGCTGGACAGGCAAAACAGAGAAATGTCTCGGTATCCATCATCCTGACTTTGAACTTTAGTGGATTTTACTTGCATTGAAATTCCTGACAAGAAGCCTCGTTTATCACTCTGCGTATGGAAGGATTTATTCGTAAATCGTTCACAGGAGCATTCACACATGAAAGGTGGTATTTAGGAAAATAAATATTCTTTCAGAAATAATGTTTGTGCTCCTACTTACACTATATGGACTATATCCTTTCTCTTTTTTTGGTAAACCCCATTCGATATTTATTTATGATAACGTCCACTATTCTTGAAAGTGGTTCCACAAGATTTCAAGGTGCGCTTGTGGAGATTTGTGTTCATTTAGCCTCATTTGAGTTTGCAGTAACCTAATTCTAAGACATGATAAGGATCAGAGGATATTTATGTAAAAACCATAGAATTCAAACTTTCCTTTTTGTATGATCTGTATGATTTAGGTCTGCGTCGTATTCTTTTAACGCTGTGCAACACCTCCAGCACATCAAGACACTTAAAATAATTTTAAAAATAGAGGTTTCTCTATGTAATGTGCTTGAAATTAGTGTATGACCACCTGGGAACTGTGAACATCTTTTTTGTCCCTCTCCATTTTCAAGTAACACCATTTTCTTTTCTTCTTAGTTAATTTACACCTAATTCACCTAATTCAAAATTTTGACCTTTTCAGATGCTGTTACACTTCTTTTTTTTTTATAATGGTATATAGAAGCCCTCCCAGCACTTGACCTTTTATTTAGTTTTGTGAGCATCGCACATTTATACACGTTTACTAAAAGACTATGAAATACTGTAAGGACCAGTGTTTGTAATAATAATATTAATTCATTAATTTTTTTTTCATAAAAACTTTATTCTAAACAGGGTTGCAGTGGATATGGAGAAACTCGGCGAAAGATGGAAGTACACCCTATTTTTAAAGAACCATAAAACTGCTCCCCAAATTTACACGACTCTAGAATGCATAATTAATGTGATGTTACATAAACAAATATGCCATTATAAAGTAAACCTAAAATAAATGAATCAGCCTCACACCCAACTGGTAACCTGGTCACTGGTAAGCAGAGTTCATTCATCATCATTTAAGTATGTGCTCTACATTCATTTGGTCTGCTTCCTTCATTTATGGGTATTAACATCTACTGAACCTGACTATTGCATTAAAGCTTTGTTCGAATTAATAAAGTTGACAAATTTACAAATAAATTTGATAGGGACTACTGATAATGAGGAATCTTGATATATGACACATTTGTATGATACATTTTGTCTTAATGGCAGGCTCTTAATTTAAAATGTGGAATTTTTGCGATCCAGATTGTTGCTACAGAAAAGCATTCTGGAGATCTTTTCTTTGTAGAGATCTTAAGTTTAAAGTCTGTGGCTGGGAATCTAATAGAGAAAAGGTGGGCATCAACTCAATCAAACAACACTAGCCAATCATGGGTATCTGTAAGCCCCTGCAGGTGGAAGTTGGCAAATAAAGCTTTCCTCTGAGCAACCGAAAACCAGTCATGGTCAGTGACCATGAATGTTGACTTCCATCATCCGTTGGTAAATGTGGATGTATCCATTGTCTTGACAAAGTTGTGAAAATTTTAACTTTATGCAAATGTGGAGAGACTGTCTAAAAAATGTGCACATATCTGTCTGGTACTTGCAGTCCAGAGAACTCCCTTTAGAATCGCTTCAAACGCACCGTGCTAGTTATGCCAGCCTGGACATTTGGTGCTGTCTTGTGATCATGTGGAATCAGCCATGAGAGAATACAAGGTGAAAATGTTCAAAAAGTGTCATCTTTGTCCAGACTCTAGTCAATTTAATTGGTAGTTAGAAGAATTATTATTCTCATATTATAATAATTATGCAAAATCAGTCAAACATGATTTTGCATTTACATTTTCCTTAAAAGTGTGCTTACACTGAGGTAATAACTTTTCTTTTTATTATCTAAAATAGCCATTTCTAGGTAAACCCCTGAGGGACATCACCACCAACCTAGATTTTAACAGAAAACATTTATTTATTTAACTTGAGTAACTGCTTTGGAGTGTCCAATCCATCTGCCAGCATGTTTTTGGCATTCGAAACTGGAGAAACCAGAAAAAGTCTCCACTGGCATGCAAAAACTATACCACTAAATAAGAGTAACCTGCGCTTAGGAGATGCGAAGTGAAGTTTTAAAGTTCAGAAAGTTACGAAAACGGACTTCTACTTTCTAAATGCAAATCAGAACAGTATGTAGAGTCATGCCGCAAAACCATATTTACATTCGGCGAGCTCGAAATACTTTCTTCCTTTTCTCTTCTACCTGTTCTCCTTTTTTCTCATTTCTGAATAATAAACATGGATAATGGTTCTCGTCAGTTCACATACATCGTTTCGGTATGCGGATGTTTCCAACTAATGTTGCACCCAAAGTGAACTCGGACTCCAGCCGTTTCACAGACGTTTCAGAGTATCAAATCCAAAACCAAAGAGCTAATTATTTCATTTGCCTTGGGACACACCTACACGAACCAGTAGAAAAATCTTCAGTCAACATCCATTAATATTGCATCCATGCTGTGCACACATCTACACAGCTTGTGTTCCTGAGGCCCAGGCAAACGCTGATTTAGATCTAAATAATCACAGCCTGTACTTTAGAGTGTCTTTTTTTCCAGCAGGTGAATCCAGTAAGCATATCTGAAGATGTTTTTCTAGAAAATGAAACCCAATCAAGCAGAGAAAGCATTTATTCCAGCTCTCAGCTTACTTAATAGTCTCTGTCTCTTCAAATACCAACTAATAAAAGTTTTATCATTGAGCCACTCTGATAAAAGGTTCCAGCATCTGCTCTTTATCATTAGCATTAAAGCAAGACTCCAGCTTGCATTACCTTTTTTCCCTCGCTGACATGAACTGCTAGTGACTTGGCCTCTTTTGGCTCCATTAAGATCACTTGCGAATGCTAGACTATAGTATTTTTTGAAAGGACACGTTCTTAAAAAGGCTGCTTCTATCCTTACATCAATCTGTTGGGTACATTTATTGAACCACATCCAAGTCCATAAAAGTTTCTGAAACTTGTGAATAATGTTAAAGCTGCAACAATAATGCAGAGAATATTCTTGTATATATGTATAAAGCAAGCTATAGGCAGGATCAGGCAGGATGATTATCTTTATAAATTGAAGCAAGGATACAGATCTGTCACGTATACCTGAGATACCTGATTTTCCTGAACAGCTAATAACTTCTCTCAGACTGCATGCAGAGAATGCTGGCATCCTACAGCTGTTCTAGACAAACTATCAATGTTGAATTTTAATCTTACTGACAACTAATGGACGTTTGAATTTTTGTCAGAAACAAAAAAATGTGAACGTTATCATAAATGATGTCGATGATTATAATTTACTATATGTCAAGCATCTTATCTGGGGTTTTTTTTTTCAGATTTTTTGCGAAGTGAGGTTTTTTGTCTGCAGGTAAGAAATGAAAATCACAGATGGGCTTCTACTCACGAGTATTATTATAAATCTAAATGTATATGTATTGTCAGCAGCAATGCATTTGCGGTGTGTGTGTGTGTGTGTGTGTGTGTGCGTGTGCGCGTACGTGTGTGTGTGTTTTGTTTTTCCTACCTCCTGAGAGAAGCAATGTGTTCATCAGAGAGGCCTCCTTCAGCCTCATCAACAATGAACAATTTGTCCTTGAGTTCTTTAGGCTGCACTGGGAAACTTTTAAGGAAAATATCTGTAAAAAGAGTGGAAGAAAAATGAAAACAAATGTAATTTTTCATACACATACACACACCTCAACCATGCTTGCAGATGCACATAAAAACACACACCCATTAAAAGCATTCCTTCTGACAGGAAATCTTCCTACCCATGACGAAAAATCTCCAGATGCATTTGCATAATTACCTCTGCATATAAGTCTTAGGTGCCTACCTGCAAGCTGATTTCTATCATACCAAATCTGAATTGATGAGAATTTTGTTTTACCTAATGACCTTGGTTGGTGTATGCGAGTTATAGAGACAGGTCATGAATATTCCGAGATATAGCGCCATGCGAATAAAATGAAGCAAAGTACTCATTACATGCTTCGCCCCGGCAGCACCGTGTTCAAGGGTACTGTCAAGAAAGGCAGCATAAACCTTTATTCTTCCTTATTTTAAATGGGTAGGTTACTGCAAAAGAAACAGATTTGCTTTTAATCCTGCCTGAGCAGGAAGTCTAATCATGGGCTCTCTATGAATTTAATTCACTGAGCCAAGCAAGGACACAGCTGGGCCACTCAGTGAGCAAACTAGAAAGCAAAACCAGTTACAAAAAACAGATTCTACATTCATGTCACATGAATTTTCTCTACATCCTATAAAAAGGGTCAGATTTGTCCGTATACCTTCAAATGTACCCCAATCCTATATTTCCTTTGTATCGCTTAAAAAATAGAGAATTTGAGGTAAGAACAAATTCAAAAAATTGTATGTATCAAACTGCTCGATGTTGTGGTGAACCAAGTAGCCGCGTTGTTACTAAGAAAAAAGTAATTCAGCGTAATGGGGAATAAACGCCGAACTTCAATCAGCAACATACTGATGCCCATTTATAAAGAACTGTTCTACCTGGATTCAGTTTCACTTATGGCAGTTAAGAAGGCAGTACAGCACTATAGGATTCACTTAACAGGTCTTAAACCAAGGAGTGGAGAACGCTTTTTTTACTGTCAGAGTAAAGAAAAGTGTTTTATTTAGGCATTTCTGAAGGAGCCACACTTATCCTGGAGGATTTCTAAATCCTTTACCGAAGCACTAACACATAATTCCCTCGCTGGGGGGTTGATCTCAGCCTTTTATGCAATACTTTTGTTCGGGGGAAAATTATACACTGTTTATTTTCTGAATGTATGATTGCACCTCTTTACTTCTGAGAACAGAATGTTTTCTACTCATGACTCAACTTTGCACCACCAAACTTTTCCAGCCTCAACAGAGCTTTACATGCCTCAACAGAATGACCTTTGAAACCCAAAATTACTGGCAAACTTCATAAAAGAAATTAGCTGCAGGTTATATTAGTAATTGACATATGGGGACATTTCAAAACTGTGTTTTTTTAGGAAGTGTGATTTTTTTTTATGGAAATCCCTGGTTTCACACTGACTGAAGAGAATAAGAACGATTTGTCTCTGGAAAGCTCTAAAATTTTCACAATGTTGAAAAAGACAAATTTTCCACACAAATTCATTTTAACGGCACGAGTTTCGATTACTGCAGTGCGCATTTTTGTTTGAGCATTTTTTTTAAATATATAAATAAATACATTTCTATAGCGCTTTTCACAACAGACATTGTCTCAAAGCTGCTTTAAATTTATAAATATAAAAAGAGGCAAAACTTTAACGCAACACACGTTTATTCACGACGTCCTTACTTTACTCAGATATAAAAAAAAAAATTTATAAACTCCAGCGGAAAAATTATTGTAATCATTAAACATTTGTTTAACAGATGTGCCAAGTTTCAGATCAAGCACCAAAATCCGCCATGATGCGTACATCCGGCAGTTAAAACCGTCCGTGTGGAAACCAAAAGTTTTGTTTGGTGTCCTGATGATTTACGTAATTCAAAACACCATAATCATTTTAAAACATTTACAAGAATATTTTAGCTTCATGTTTTATGTTGAGTATAGTTTTACTAATAAACATACATTTGCATAAAGCATCCATATTTGTCCATACCCATGTTGTATTAAAAACTATTCAATTAAGCCAATGCAGGTGTTCATTGATGCACACCCTGAGTTAAGGTACTTCTAGTACTTGGCATTGTAATTATTCTTTCCACTTTTGACTCTGCAACTGGAATAAACAAGTGAAGTTAATGGGTTGAACAGTGAGCTGTTTGTTCTGCCAGGCCTTGAAGGTGTTGGACGATGGGCAGTGTTAAACAAGCATCTCAAGAGTCTTCCACAACGTGCAGCATAATGCTGATAGTTACGCATGAAGCTATAAAGATACTTCTGACCGTTCCTTATGCAACAGAATATGTTGAACCTACAATAGGAAAAAAAAGAGCTGAGTCATCTAGGAAGAAAAAAGGTCTTTTGCAGTGGTGTCATGGCAGGAACAGAATCACTTGGAACAGGATAAGTTTGCACCTTTACCATGCTGGAGTAAAGAAGAGGCAGCAACAACAGGTATAACATAAATGTAACAGCTGAAAGCAGGAGGCATAGTAGTTGGAAAAGCTTAGTATTGCTGGGTCACATACAGAGAGAGAGAGAGAGCCTATATACTCTCGGTGGCTGTTCCTGCTTCTTCAAATTTGAGACACAGCTTGGCGGGGATTGCTGATAGCCTTCTATCAGAACAAAGCTTAGCAGAAGCAAATGCACTACATCAGGTTTCTAAACTAAAGTTAATGCTAACTGAAGCTGTTTCCTCAGACTTCCCCAATCAATAACCTCACACATTTTGTAGTACGTCCACCCAAGCAAGTGATGAGTCTATTCCAATACTCTTTAAGTGTATGTTTTATCTCTAACACGGTGGCACAGTTGAATTGAAAAGTAAATAAAAAAGTGCCCACAAAATGAGATACAATGGGCAGCAACAAAAGCAGTGGGAGCTGGAGCAGTGGAGTTTCTAACCACAATGTAAAGGCTATTCATGGTGGATTTTTTTATATGTAAACTTGCCATACAAAAATAGATGCTGCCCACTGTCTATTGGGCAAGGGATGAAATTTGAACAGGCATAGTCGAGAGATGCTATTTTCTCAATAAACACAATTTGATGTGTAGCATCACTTCCAGAGATTTGTGCAGAACCTGGCGAAGTCTGGTATCTTCAGAGAACAATATCAGACTTCTGAGTAAGATTCATTTGGTATTAGAAATAGGTAGGAACCCATGTGGCAACTTTGATATGTTGTCTGGACAAAGAAAACTACCGTGGCCATCTAAAATATTAGGAATCACTAAGTAAACATGGATCGGCAACTGAAAATCCAGTTGGCTACCTTTGTGACTCGGGTTGAAAAGTAAGACCAAATCAGCAAAGCTGAGTTCTTTCATCCATTACCCAAATTGTGTAATGATTATAATGTGTCAAATTTGTTCTTTGTGATTTATAAAGAAACAACCACTAGAGAAACCCCACTAGTTCTCAAAAACACTCTGGCGTTCCTCCACAAAAAGCAACCTTTAAACTTAAAGTTTACCGTTTACCTGCATGTTCCTTCAATGCAACATCCCTTAAAAATTATTGGAATAGCAAAGCCAACTATATATATATATTTTTTTTTTTTTGCTGTAGACTGAAGACATTTGGGTTTGAGAACAATATATAAATATGAAACATATATAAATCATAAGATATATGAGATTTCAGCTTTAAATTACAGCTGGATGAATTAAACAATGTAAAACAGAACCTGTTGTAACCTGTTGTATAAGACCACCCAAGTTTTTGCTGAGCAAAAGTTTAGGAACAGATATGAAGTAGGTTAAAATACAGAGAACTTAATATTTGGTTGCATATCCCTTTCTTGCAATAACTGCATCATTTCTGTGCCATCCCCACATTGTTGGTTTCTTCTTTTCTTCTGCTTGTTCAGGCTTTTTCTGTTGTTTGTTTCAAGCAGTTTCTCCTTTCACTCTACACTTCAGTAGATGAAATGCATTCTCAATTGGGTTAAGGTCTGGTGATTGACTTGGCCAGTCTAAACCTCTTGATAAAGTCCTTTGTTGAGTTGGCAGTGTATGTTGGATCACAGTCTTGATGCATGCTAAATTTCCTCTCAATTAATTTGGAAGCCTCTCTCAGTAAATTGGCAGACGAAACGTTCCTAAAATCATTCTGCTGCTACTATCATCAATAATGATTAGTGAGCCCATTCCAAAAGCAGCCATGCAAGACCAAGCCATGACACTACCTCCACCATGTTTCACAGATGAGCTTGTATGTTTTGGATCATGAGCTGATCCTTTTATCCTCCACATTTTGGCCTTTCCATCTCTCTGGAAGAGATTAGCCTTTGTGGGTCATATCTGTACTTCTATGAATTCAAATTTGGCATTCTGATGCGTTCTGCTGAGTGGTTTTGTGATCTTGTGAAGATTAAAACCAAAAGTAGATATTCAGAGCTATTTATTGGTTAAACAGTAGTTTAGGACATATAATTTGGATGGTCTAATACAATATGTGCTATATTCTATGCCATTTAATACATATACATTGGAAAAAAAAGTCAAACACAAATATGATCAGTTTACACAAAAATAAAAAGAATTGCCATTCCAATAGTTTCAGAAGGGACTGCATTTAGAGAACATCCTACAGAATTCCAACAACAATAGAAGAAACTCTAACTGCCTACAGCACAAGGTTACTTCACATTGAACTGTCGTCTCACCATACTAGTGCTTTAAAAAAATAAAAAGTTTCCATTGACAAATAATCTAACAATCCAGTGGAAATACTCAAATCTATTTATGTTACAATCTGTATGTTTTTCACATTGCCATCTGTGTCAGAACAGTTGATTCTAGTCTGTACAGTTTACCTAAGGCAAATGTGAATGAGCAATATAGTACTTTTAAGTAGGAGAATACCCATTATTGAGTCTGTCCTTGTTTTGTAGTAGAGCTTTCATATTATGACTTCAACAGAATTAAACATGATGACAGGATCCATCTGAAGGCTAGTTAGCACTTAAAGCAAAGATGAATATATTATTGTTTATTAACATTGCTTGATTTATCATTTAGTAATTATCTTCATTTTCACTTTCTAGTCTGAATCTGAATATATATATATATATATATATATATATATATATATATATATATATATATATATATATATATATATATATATATATATATATATGTACCTTTAAATCTGCCCTGATACAATTTGCTTTATAAGTAAGACACAAGATGTATATCAGTTGAATTCTTCTGCATTAAATTATCACATTATCTAATGATCTTTATCATTAGCTACAGTAAGTTTACCCCCTTACAAAGAAATGAACAGTCTAGAATTTTTATGGTAGGTTTATTCTAAGAAAGAGAGACAGAATATTAAAAAATCAATAAAAAAAAAAAACATTATTAGCAACCAAATTAGCAAGAATTATGACTCCCACAGACCCAAATTAGTCCTGTCCCTTTGGGAAAGAACTCCTAATATCAACTCGTTATGTGAACAAAAAACACCTGTCACAGAATCAACCTCTTCTATTAAAACCTCTCCACCAGCATGGTAAAGACCAAAGTAGACCTGCACAAGGCTGGAATAGGCTACAAGACCATCAGATTGTTGCCTTGGCTGTATGTTTGTGGTTATTGTCATGCTGGAAGACCCATCTACGACCCAGTTCCCCTGAGATAATTAACAAGCTCCTCCTGTGTAATTCTGGGCTGATCCCTCACCTTTCTCAGAATCATCCTTACCCCATGAGTTCAGATTTAGCATGGAGCTTATCTTGACTTATCTTGTACTTCCATTTGTTAATTATCGTGCCAACAGTGGTCTCTTTCTCACCAAGCTTCTTGCTGATGGTCTTGTAGCCCATTCCAACCTTGTGCAGGTCTACAATCTTGTCCCTGACATCCTTTGACAGCTCTTTGGTCTTGCCCATAGTGGTAGAGAGGTTTGAATAGAAGAGGTTGATTCTGTGACATGTGTCTTCTATACACATAATGAGTTGATATTAGGAGATCTTTCTTAAAGGGACAGGACTAATTTGGGTCTGTGGGAATTGTTGCTGGTTAGCAGGGAATCAAATACTTATTTCACTCGATTAAAGACACAAAAAATATTTTATATAATATTATTATAATAATATATTGATATTAATATTCTTTCTATTTCTGTTCAAATAGACCAACCATAAAAATTCTAGACTGTTCATTTCTTTGTAAGAAGGTACAGTTACAAAATCAGCAGGGGATCAAATAATTATTTCCACCACTGTATTTTTACGTAATTACTGAGCAAAAAAACTTTATAATCCACATAATCCCCAAACACTGGATGAATAATGTGAACTTTTCTCTTATATGGCTGACTGGCACCTGTTACGTTAATACTGATCGACTTTTTACATTTATGAACCTTTTTGGGATCTTTACCTTCTCACATCATCTTTGCTGAAAGACTGATTGCTTGAGGGATAACCTCTGTCAGAGGCTAACAAACAGTCTCTTTGGGAAAGAACTCCTAATATCAACTCGTTATGTGAACAAAAAACACCTGTCACAGAATCAACCTCTTCTATTAAAACCTCTCACCCACCAGCATGGGCAAGACCAAAGTGATTGTAGACCTGCACAAGGCTGGAATAGGCTACAAGACCATCAGATTGTTGCCTTGGCTGTATGTTTGTGGTCATTGTCATGCTGGAAGACCCATCTACGACCCATGTTCTGTGTTCTGACTGAGGCCAGGAGGTTCTCACCAAAGATTCTACAGTGCATGGCCGAATTCATGTCTTCCTGTACCCTTAGCAGAGAAACAGCACCAAAGCAGAATGTTTCCTCCTCCATGTTTGAAAGTTTGGATGGTGTTCTTGGGGTCATATTTTGCATTTCTCTGCCTCCAAACACGGCGAGTCGAGCTGATGTCAAAGAGCACAATTTTGGTTTCATCTGACCACATCACATTCTCCTAAGCCTTCTCTGAATCATTTAGGTGCTCATTGGCCTGTTCATGTGCATTCTTATGCAGAGTGACCTTGGTGTGTTACCAATGGTTTTCTTGGTGACTGTGGTCCCAGTTCCCCTGAGATCATTAACAAGCTCCTCCTGTGTAATTCTGGGCTGATCCCTCACCTTTCTCAGAATCATCCTTACCCCATGAGTTCAGATTTAGCATGGAGCTTATCTTGACTTATCTTGTACTTCCATTTGTTAATTATCATGCCAACAGTGGTCTCTTTCTCACCAAGCTTCTTGCTGATGGTTTTGTAGCCCATTCCAACCTTGTGCAGGTCTACAATCTTGTCCCTGACATCCTTTGACAGCTCTTTGGTCTTGCCCATAGTGGTAGAGAGGTTTGAATAGAAGAGGTTGATTCTGTGACATGTGTCTTCTATACACATAATGAGTTGATATTAGGAGATCTTTCTTAAAGGGACAGGACTAATTTGGGTCTGTGGGAATTGTTGCTGGTTAGCAGGGAATCAAATACTTATTTCACTCGATTAAAGACACAAAAAATATTTTATATAATATTAATATATTAATATATTAATATTAATATTCCTTTTATTTCTGTTCAAATAGACCAACCATAAAAATTCTAGACTGTTCATTTTTGTGTAAGAAGGTACAGTTACAAAATCAGCAGGGGATCAAATAATTATTTCCACCACTGTATTTTTACGTAATTACTGAGCAAAAAAACTTTATAATCCACATAATCTCCAAACACTGGATGAATAATGTGAACTTTTCTCTTATATGGCTGACTGGCACCTGTTACGTTAATAGTGGTCGACTTTTTACATTTATGAACCTTTTTGGGATCTTTATCTTCTCACATCATCTTTGCTGAAAGACTGATTGCTTGAGGGATAACCTCTGTCAGAGGCTAACAAACAGGTCAGTGAGGGTGTCGTGAATTTTTCATGTTCATCTCCTGGTTTTGCTGTGTGCACTGGCATAGTTTTTCCGCCAGACTGGCGGTGAAAGACTTGCGGCTCATGCATTCTATTGCTCTCTCTTTTAGACTGGACATGCCTGAGGATAACCTTCTGTTTGACGTGCACGGGGACTTGCTAAAATACACAGCGGAATTTTATTGATGCATACTGAAGTAATTCTACACTGTTTGTTTGTTTTTTTCCAACCTAATTACTGTCTGCTCCATCTGTACTTTATGGGCAATTTCTGCAAACAATAATTTTGTCATTTCCTGAAAAAAAGCCATTTGCTCAAAACTCTATTATTATGTAAACAGATGTTAGAGTGTCAATACAGGCATGTAAAATACAAACCTTTGCTTTCAGGAACATTTGTAAATTATGTGACCAATCTTTCCAATCTGTCTTTCAAAAATGAGACTGTATTTTGAGGTCGAATTCAGGTTTCTGGTTACTGTCTGTTCTGGTTTTCATATGTCCCCCATGTGTTCGAATAAGTTCTCCAGTTTCCTTCAAACTCCAAAAAACATGCCAGTAAGTGGACTAGCTATTTTATATTGCTCCGAATGTGTGTACATGCTGCCTTATGATACACCATCCAAGGTGTATTCCCAGGGATTAGCGCCGAACCCACCGTGACCCTGACCAGAACAGAAAGCGATTACTGAAGATGAAAAATGAAGTTCTCCAGGATTGGATCCAACTACAAAAGAGCACCTCTGGTAAGATTTTCTGTCATGTCGCTACTGTCAGGGTCTGTCTCATTACAGGAAAATGTGTTGAAATCTTTTGCTTCTGGTAATTGTTCTGCTGAAACATTGCAGATGCGTTAAAAAAAAAACTTTAAAGCTATTACGCCTTTGCCCGAGCGATCCTAAAATCTGGTACATTATACCCTAATGGTTGGGAGTGCTTAGCAGCTCCCAAATAATATCGTCTTGCACAATGTTTTTGAGCTAATTCAGAGGCAAATAAATAAACCAGAAATGGGCATTTTGCTATTTAAAGTGCAGCAAGGCATTAAAAATGTTTATTCACTAAATAAAAGCGGGTGGAGAATGTTCATGCTGGTCTTTAAAACATTTTGAAGATTACGACTGTGAATATTAAGTGACGTACAGTGATGCACATCCTAGCATTTCTCTGCTTGGACTCCTCTTTCTTTTTTTAAAATTCAGACATCATAGCTCAGTGCAGGGATGCAAGAAAAGAGCAGACTATGCCTGTCATCCCACTCAGTGAAGTGCTTGATAGCAGAAGCTCCATGTTGTCTTAATTCAATAAGAACATTCACAGGCCTGCTTTATCCTACAATAAGCTTCTTCCTGGGTTTCCTTAAAAAAAATAAAACTGCTCGAAGCACAATGGCAGTGTAGAAGCATATACAATGACATCCTCAATCCATCATCTACTAGTGATCAAAGGGGGTAACTCATTCACAAATTCACAAAGGGAAAAGATTTCTGCTCTAATATTTGCCCCCTTTCCAAAGATACCAATGTATTTCCTGCAGTGCTATCAGCCTGAATCCATAAAATATAATCATTTAAAGCCACAGAGGTAAGCTTTTTTTTTTTTTCCCAATATTGCAATATTGTTCAACTGTCACTCATTGTTGATATGATGCCATCTAGTGGCAGTCATGTAGACTACAATCTAAAATGCCTCTCATTCAGGCTTCCTATACAGCATACACAACTACAACCGCAATTCAGGTGCTTGTGTTAGAGAAAGTCTCACAAGCTTTAAAAATATCCAACTTGAAAAGTTATGAGCGGTGGCGTGTGAAATAATTATTCATGCGAGTGCACATGAGTCGCTTTTATGCTGATTACAAACCACTTCTACCAGAAAGGATTCAGCCCAATGAAAGAAATGGCTTAAACAATTTACTGTTTTTTTTTTTTTCCAACTGCAAACATGTAATCAGAAAAACTATCGACTTGCTCTCAAAGCCCGTCTTTATCTTTCTCGCTTAACAATATGTTGAAAAGTTATTGGAGTGGAATTTCGTGAGATGTGACGTTATCCTTAAGTGATCCGATGCTGGGTTTAATGGCCTGCTTTGCTGTTCCGTTTGCCCTAATCCTTCCTGAGGAATCAATAACACATCTGCCGTGATTGCTTCTGCAAGATACACAAATACTTACCTCACAGTCAAGTTCTCTCACCGAGAAAAAAAATACAATACAGGCAATGCTCAAGTTCCAGGCATTAGGACTAATCGAAAAACGATTGTGGAGATTAGTAATGACAAAAATTAAAGACAGAGACTCAATGCAGCTTCATGAGGTCATTTTTAAGGATAAGGATATACCGTCGACTTTCGAATTATTGGCATTCTCGATATAAAAAAATAACAGACAACAATCACCATCACCATACCCCGCAACATCGTATATATATCTGCTATAAATGGACATTCGGTGCAACCCAGATGAGGATGGGTTCCCTCTTGAGTCTGGTTCCTCTCAAGGTTTCTTCCTTATGCCATCTCGGGGAGTTTTTCCTTGCCACATTCGCCAACTTACATTTATAAAGAAACTTTCTTTCGGCTTCTCCCATCAGGGGTCGCCACAGCGGATCATCCGCATGTTTGATTTGGCACGTTTTTACGCTGGATGCCCTTCCTAACGCAACCCCCCCCATTACATATTGTTGTAAATGTGAACTTCCCTGTGAACTTCCCTTTTTAGATCACAGGAGTTAGGAGTTTATTACTAGGTTCGAATCCACAAATCACTCCCTACCATATTTTTTTACAACTGGTTTCAGGTGTCTTTCTGTAGCAGCATGACAACAAAATCTTGAATGTTGTAAATAAAATATTGTTCCTAAAGGAAGGAGATATCATTTTTCCATTTTAATCACAGTTTCCCCATTCTTTTTTTGCTAATAAAGAAGGACTATAACATGTACACCTTTAAACTATATCTTTTAAATCGAATTGATCCTAAAACAACAATGTTATAAGGTGTAGTTTGTGGTAACTCCGATACTCACTGAAGTTGTGCGCGACTTTCGCGTTCAGCAGGATTTGACTGACGGGCTCTACGTTAGAAAGGGGCCCCGAGTCTTTGACGCCGAACTTCTCATGAAGACGCGACGTGTCGATTTCAATTTCTCGAGGACTTCCCCGCACCCACAATGACTTTGCAAGCTGTAAGAGCAGCAAAAAAGCAGTCAATATCTTCATTTTCTCCTCAAGAAACCTGCAATAAATAAACCATGGGCACAAACGATCCAAATCACAGTTCACACACTCTGCCTTGAATATATGAGCTCGGGGGGGGGGACGCAAAGCAGTAGGTCACGGTGGGAAACGTGCGAAATGGAGTGCTGTTTTCGACAAAAATGTGGCCGGCGTGTAATCAGGACTACGAATAATTTTTATTCTGATTCTATTCAGTCACCTTGTGATCATAACCCTTTAAGAGCAGCCTGTAAGAGAGACGCTGTCACACTCTCGTCGAGTCAGTTTCACAAATCGATTCAAATGCTGAAATTATGATTTTGCACCAACATATAGTTCAGATTTAACAAAAGAAATAAGCAAGAACTATGCATAATTAACATCTTGAATCCATCGAAACTCTTAGACAAGACCAGAATGGGAATGAGGATGTGTTTGTTGGTATTGGGGACCTTTTATAAGTTACCTAGTGTGGGGGTTTACTGCAGCAACTTGCTGTTGGTATTCTAGTCCTAGTTCCCAAGGAAACCGCCTTGATGGTCTGAAAGAAAGTCGAGCTAAGAGGTGTGATACAGTTTACACACCAATTATAAGAATGACATTTATACTATATATTAGTGGTGTAATGGTACACGTATTCATACCGAAATTTTTGGTACAAGGTTTTCGGGTTCGGTAAACACGTGTACTGAATGCAATCTTTTTTACGTGTGGAACATAGTTACGCTCTGAGTTCCCTCAGGAATGTATTAAGTGGCGGACCGAAAGTTTCCACCTTGCACTTTAAGCCCATTTTTATTAATATTATTATTATTATTATTAAACTTGAATACACACACAAGAATGTCAGGGGTATAAAAAAGAAACTAGAGTTAGCGCAGTGTCACTGTGGCCACTCGATTCCATAAGATTTGTTTTGCGCATGCATGAAAACGCTAAAAAAAACAATAGCGCTACCGTTAGCCGCCAACCAGAAAGTGGCTAGCAGCTAACACTAGCGCTATGGATTCTTAAGCGTTTTATGTACAGTTTCAAGAATTTCTCTTAAAAGGAGAAAATCCTGACAATTCCACATATCAAGGGAGTGAATGAATGAACATTTGTTAAAGTATGCTGAAATAAGTAGAACAGTTAAGAACATCATAGTTAGAAAATGAAATATTAAATGTAAAACACACACACACACACACACACACACACACACACACACAAACACATATGCACATCTGTGTTACCCAAATGGGGTCTAACGAATGAAAACTATTTAATTACATTTTTCTATTTATTACATTTTATTAAATCAAATTCATTCGTACCAATTTAATTGATTACTCAATTGAATCAATATAATAGTGTATTGCATTGATTATAATATATATATATATATATATATATATATATATATATATATATATATATATATATATATTTTTTTTTTTTTTAATTTATTTTTTTTTTTTATTATTGTTTTAAAAATGTAAACTGTTCCAATGTTGATCATCTCAAATGTTAATAATAAACTGCGTTAATAAAAAAAAAAACGACAAGCAGTTTCATGTTTTGCATTTCTTCCCCCTTAACTGTACTGAAGCGTGACTTAAAAAAATGAAGTCCGTACTGAACTGTGACTTTTGTGTACTGTTACACCCCTGCTATATATCATTCTTTAAACTATTTAGAATCTTTTAATTTCATTTTGAAAGGTTTTTGTGTTCTTGTGTTTACATATTCTTTATGCACAGTACTGTAAATACCTTGTCTTGTGAAATGACATCCCAGTGAAAGGCCTTGGTTCTCTCTGTCAGTGTTTTCGGCTTGTTGTTTATGGGCAGAGGAGGGGGCAGGGGAGGAGGAGGAGGAGGAGTCAGGCCTGAAGTAGACACACTTGATGTCACAGTTGCGAGTTGTGGCTCTGGCTCTGGCCCTGGCATTTTTACTTGTATGGATAGTTGCCTTATCTCAGGCACCTGCTCTGGCTTCAGGTCAGGAAGTTGCACCGGTGCGATTATTGGCCCCGGCAATAGAACAGGTACTTTCATATGATGTCTTGGTAAAGGCTTTACTAACACAGAT
The DNA here is from genome assembly GCF_014805685.1 of Silurus meridionalis. Classification (NCBI taxonomy): domain Eukaryota; kingdom Metazoa; phylum Chordata; class Actinopteri; order Siluriformes; family Siluridae; genus Silurus; species Silurus meridionalis. The sequence continues at coordinate 11,637,645 of NC_060899.1, forward strand.
TCACAATCATTCTGCACTCTGTCAGTCTCTGGTTCTCTCTCACTTTCAGACTGGTGCTCTTTAATGGTTTCTAAAATCTTGCCAGATTCACTGAGCTCTTCATACACATTCTCATGCTGAGATTTGTGTTTCCATTCCATACATAAACTGTCAATAGCTTGAACCCAAGCGTCCCGTTCGCTCCTAATGACCTCTGGACTCATCTGTCCATTTGCTGGAATCCGGAAACTAAAAAAAAACAAAAAAAAACAGAGAAATGAGATTCTGCTTTCCAGATGTCACTTAATAGCATCTCATGAAGTGACCCGAATAACTGAAAAGCTTTGTGAAGATGTTATCTAAGATCCATAAAACTCACTGCAACACATTATTGTTAGTGAGTAGCACAAATAGAGAATCACTCGTGCAATCGCTCTTTACACTGGCATTCCCATCAGAGAAATGAATGATGATTGGAAGGTTAGAAGACACGGGCTCGTCTGCTTCATCCTCATACCGGCAATGTCCTGTCGAGAGCAGGGTCAGGTGCCCTGTGTGGAGATGTGCCTCATACCTGGGTAACAAAACATTAATACAAAAACACATAAAAGCCTAGAACACTCACAGCTCATAAATATGTAGGAAATAATTAGCATTGTCAACAAACCTGTTATTTTTTTTATCTAAAACTGTATTTCATTCAAAAGCTTTAACAACAGATTCATATCATATCTTTAGACAATCATTTCCTAACATCTCAACATCATGCTTTGACGACACACCCACTGTAAAACTCTCATTTCCATTAGCAAAACAAACACACTTGTTTTTCTTTAGAAGTCGTTTACTTCCTTGTGTACATACCACATGTTTTTGATTTCCCTTCGCAAAGTATTCAAATCAATTTCACATTTCCCAATCAATTCTTTATATAAAGAAATGTGCCTGACCTATTTTCACCTCTTCTATTACACATGTAACTATATCTGGTAGTTGACTGCAGTAAATATTGTAGATGCCATCCTTTTTTTATAATTTTCACTATTATAGTGCTTTGCAGAAGTATTTGCCCCTCAACCTGAACTGAAATGGACTGAACTGGTATTGTGTGTCCAAAAATCTACATACAATAGCCCAATATTTGGAAGTAAAAAATATTTGCAGCATTTCCAAAATTATTTGGAAACTTTTTGTGGTGATTGCATAAAAAATTTATCTGCATTGCTTTAACCTAAATAGGTTCTGGTGCATTTCATCATTGTAGAATTTCCATCAGAAGTCACATCATCTCACTATAAATGCATCAGAAATATTCCTGAAAAGCCCCAGAGTTTTATTAGAGAGCACAGTCTATTAAATGTGTATGGAAGTTGTATATTTTTGGAATTGTGGTCTTCGCCTGTGCCTTTCGGAAATGAAAATAAAAGAATTCTCCTTGCTGCATAATCTTTATTATACTTTAGAATCGCCAGCTGGTCGGGTTTATTTCTTTTACGTACAGCAACAAACAATCATCATTTTAATTTCTGTTTATTGTGACTAAAGCTGTGAAGCCAGTGAGCTGATTAACGATGGTAAATTAGAAAAGAATTAATGAAGCTAAGCATGTCCATACGTCTTCCATTTGAACGATGCTAGCCCTCCTCGCTGCAGAAGCAGCTGGCCCTTGCGAAGCCCTTTCGGGGACGCCTGTGGTTCTTTAGGCTTCGCATAAATATCTTCAGGTTCTGTATTCCTGTAGATTATCTGGTTGATCAGTTCCAGCATCTAAAGGAAACATAAATATTGAGTTAAAAGTATATAACAAACCTATTTGTGTGAAAATCACACTCAGGGTAATAGAAATGTCACTGTATCTGTATCTGTTTGCCGGCCTAAACTAGAATTTGTTGGGTTTTTTTCACACTGAATGAACCATACCACTATGTTCCTGGAAAACAGTAGTCGAAAAAGATGTTAAAGCAGTTTCTCAACATCAGCTGTGTCTTACAAGATATAATAATTTTTGACTACAGATGTATACAGACTTACTTTCTTTCAGGTTGTAGCTACTTTCTTTTCTTACAGCATTCTGAATGTAGTTGGTTCCATTTCCCAAAATGACTACACGCATGAAAGGAAAACAAACATCCCTCTAACCTTCACAATGCTTTTGTCTAGCCCAGTATGAGCCAATAATGATGCATGCCTTTATTCTCAACCAGATACCCTGATGGAAGTTTCTAGACATTTTCCAGAGAAAATATAGCTCCAGATTTCCCCTGTGTGTATTTGAATTTGTTTAGAATATATTATTTGATCATTCCGAACAATTTATTTCATTTACATCCCTACAGCACATAATTGTGAAGCGTATGGCAGATGACATATATCTTCATATATATATATATATATATATATATATATATATATATATATATATATATATATATATAGTATAATATTGTGTATGTATATATGTATAATATTGCGAAATGTTGTGAAATGGTCATATAGTGGTTTCCAATCTCATTCTTGAGAATTTTATCATTAAAATAAGTATTAACTGACAGGGATAGAGTGCCCTGATTTGGCTTGGTTAGTATTGGTCAGCTCACCATCATAACTCACTTTTTGCTTGTCCTGTGAAGACGTAGCTTCCAGCTCATATTCATGGTGGTTCTTGAAAAACACTGTAATCCTGGTCCCTGGAGAATCATTGCAGTTTTTAATGTCCGCAAAAGGAAGCTGCCTCTTCACAATGCCTTTCTCGATACTGCAAACCATCTTTGTGCTGAAATCAATCTAAGAAGACACACATTCCTCTAATGCAACAAAAGCCTTTTACAGTCACAAACAGGAATGACTGCTGAAATTACAACCCCTCCGACCAACAAATATGTACATATATATGGGAAATATTCCATATGTAGACTTTCCTTGTTGTCACAAATTTGGAAGCACAAAATTGTCTAGGATGTATTTGTCTTTCCCTTCACTGAAAATGAAAAGCACAAACACATACCAGCATGACAATATGCACAATACAAGGTCTATAAAGAATCTTCATTGCCTGTACAGATCCCAGATCTCGACCCAAATGGACACATTTTGAAACTCGAACACCGACTACACCACAGGCCTCCTCACACAACATCAGTGCCTGATCTGAAGCTTTTGAGGCTGAAAGATCACTAATCCCCACAGCTGTGTTCCAAGATTTGATGGAAAAACTTTATGAAAAAGTAGAAGATATAACAACAGCAAATGTGGATTGTGATTTTTCAAAAAGCACATATTGGTGTGATGGTGCAATGTCCACAAAATTTAACCATATAATATACACTGTTTAGTCATTTTCACTTGTGCTAATGCATGATTATATTTGTCTGTGTGCATGTTGGTGAAGAGATTCTCTTTTTACATGAAAATAGAACACGGAATATGTATGACTTTTCGCTCATACCTGGAATACCCTTTTTTGCCATCTGTAAGCATTGAGTTTGTGCACGCTGAAGTTGTACTGCGTCGCTTGTTTTTCCTGCAAACAGATCAATAAATAACAATTATTACTGTTGCTCCAATCAGACAACTTCCTCTTTTGTCACATACAATAAAGGTGTTGTATTCCAAAGTGGTTGTCTGTGATTGGTTCCGGTTGTAGCTGGGCAAGTCCCTTGAAAAGTGGGGAAGCCAGTTTCTTTAGTTCCTCATGGGAAGCATTCCAATGCATTTATCAGATTCCACTGTGGTGCACAAACAAATGAGTCACAAACTAGCAAACATTTCTAGATTTCTATAGTCTCTGACCATTCAACATGCAGAAGTTATACATCTAATTGCTCATGCGCAACAGTTTATCTTTTTAAGATAAAATTTTAAGTATAACATTTGGTAACAAAGTCTGGCATGATTATAATGAGTACTCTCCATGAGCAGCCTGGAAGGGTGGCAAGGCAGGTTTAAGCCCTTTTTCTAACGTCTTAAATTCTTCTGCTTAATTACATTTAATTTTACCTTTATGGCATTTAGCAGACGCACTTATCCAGAGTGATGTACAAATGTGCTTTGAGTCTTTATCAATTAATAAATCAGCACTGGTTCGCTGGGGTGCAGTCTTAGGGAGTCTTAGAACAGCAGTAACCTAAACTCTGAGTTTGACTAGTAAGTGCCATGTTTAGTGAATATTGCTGACTTATTGAATTGCAATCTAACAGTAAACCTAATGATCATTGTCACGACTTGAATAAAAGTGCTCATGTGTCAGGGATCCACCAGCCACACCTTCACCAAACCCACCTATCACTCCAAGTAGCTCTCCAACCTACTAACCACCTGCACCTGGCACTCATCAACCGCCACCCTATATAACCTCCGTTCCCCCACCAGCTCATTGTCCATTCTACAGTTTCAGCTGAAGAACCATGTCGGACTACCCGAGCTACAGACATCCTGTTATGGTTTAGATTACTGTTGTTTGCTGGACTCTATTAAGTTCTACGAACTCGCTACTCGTTGCATTCACCAGGTTTAGTCAAACCTGGAGTTTATGTTTGGTTCGACGTTTTCTGCCCTTTTGCTGTTCATTAAAACCTTCGTTATTTGCCTGACATTATGTGAATGCTTTGTAAATAAACCTTTTTTTAAAACATTAACAAAAGAATGAAAGAAAAACAAGACTGGAGTGGAATCGAGTTCACTTTCCAGATTGGGGAGTCTGTCCTAGCTACACTCTGGACATCATGCGCACACACATTTATACCCTTTATCTTAGCCAGTCCACCAATTAGTATGTTTTTGGAGGTGAAAAAAAAAATCTAGTAGAAACCCACAGGGTATATGCACAGTAAATCAAGTTTAGGATGAAACCAGGGACCACAGAGCTGAGAAGCAGCAATGCTTCCTATTGCTGTATTAAGTTAAACCTTTAGTCCCTCGGAGTTTGAGTATAAACACTATAGCTATGTATAATATAATAGAAGATATATACAGTATGTAATTTGGTATATAAATAGCTCTTTCCACTGCACCTCTAAATCGAAATTCCTCTGGAGCAGCTGCAGTTTGTCTCTTCTGGCCTGGTGCAGAGCGTCTTCGATGCTCAGCTCTCCATTCTTCACCATGTGCATAATTTTCAGCTGCATCTCATTACTAAGCTACAAAATACACAATGCAACAAACACTTGAGGGCTGCACAAAACTTTAACTCATTAGCACATTGTTTTCGAATATAAAAGTCAAAAAGGTGAAAAAAGGTGATTGTCTTTTAGTGGGAAGACAATCAAGAAAGACCAGAGAAGTGCTAATAATGACATGAACGGAAAACACACGACAAAGAATGAAATTGGAGCTGTGTAAAAAAAAAAATAATACAAGCTTTTTCACAGATCAATAGAATCCAGATAGACAATCATCGCATTGATGTGGACACAATCCCCTGAACATTAGAAGAAGACGGTTAATTGATGTGGGTTTTGGCTGAAGAGCAAAAATGATATTGGTGTAAACTGAATCTGATACAATTTTAATGAATGATCAAAATGTATTTGTCATGTATTATGATACATTTATGTTATTGGATTAAAGAAAATTCATGTGGGCAATCAATGTTTTGAGAATGAAGCCTAATTCTATACATTTTAAACCCTTTTTACTGATTAAATAATAGCTGTAATATAGAATCATTGACACCTAGTGTACTTCTAATCAAGTTTACTTACAAATGTTAGAATATACAAAATACTATACTATAAACTAGGATACAAAATAATACATTAATAATACATTTATAACACAAAAAAAAACCCCCGAGGAAATATACAGTAATACACTACATTTAGTCATCATTGAAGGACAGTGTGTGACTTTCTCCTGAAACTCAAAAGGAGATGTAAGTGAGATTGCATCCAGGATTTGTCTCAGATGATCTCCTTTAAAGACGGACAAAAACGATCTGGTCTAGACTCATATCTGATGACTAGTTATATTTTACATACTCGAACAGGAACTGCAAGGGATTTGTTACATTTCACAAGTTCCTTTTTGCATTTTATACAAAAAAAAAAAACCCTGTCACAAACACAAACATGCAACATTCAAACATTCAAACATTTAAACACAAACACACACAGACAGCATTCGAAAAACAGATTCAAAAAGCATAGATTTGAATAGACAGTCACTCAAACACAATGTATTGTGTATAGTATATTGTACTGTGTATATACTGTATACTCTCGTATGTGTATATTCTTTTTATATATTTGCATTTATTTTTATTTCTTGCCTTTGCTGCTGTAACAAAGAAATTTCCCCACTGTGGGACGAATAAAGGTATATCTTATTCGATCCTATCTTAGACTTTGTTCTGTTAAATAAACAATCAAAACAATAATATACCTTGTTAAACCAATTTGTTGTCTATATGCATGGTCAGCTATAACTAAAATCTATTTAAGATCACAATCGTTGTAATTATTGTGAGATATGTCAGTAGTGATGTTTCTCCTTGCCTATATTGAGCCTTAAACCTACTTTGTAATGTAGTGAGGTTTACCTGTGGGACAGTCAGCATCTCCATGCTACTCATGCTCTTGGAAATCACTCCAACCAAGAAAGAAAATATAGATATCCTTGAAAAAAAGTCAAAGCTGATAAGTTTTGGTTTTCTTTAGCAACGTCCTGATGTGTACAGGAAGCAAGGTGTGAATCAGTCAACGTGTTTTTCCTCTGTGGTATTACAGCATTGTGTACTAGTCTACTGCATACTACATGGGGTAGTACTCTGTGTAAAGTAGTATAGAAGGCTGACTTTAGTAGGCTGGAGAGGAAATTGTGGTTGTGGAGAGAATCTATCTATCTATCTATCTATCTATCTATCTATCTATCTATCTATCTATCTATCTATCTCTATCTCTCTATCTATCTCTATCTATCTATCTATCTATCTATCTATCTATCTATCTACTGTGTCATGGTTATGAAGCATTACAGTGTAAAACCAGTTGAAAATAATGGTACCTTTTATTATTGAAATGTTATATAGATAGGCATTAAAGCTACACTCTCCCTTACAGCACTTGAAAGACACCTGTATCTAGAGGAACTTATAACTGAGAAGCAGAGGATTAAAAATTTTGCTTCAGAGCCCTGGGTTGAGAGCTTTGAGGTTCTAGGACTCTGATATCTGGGCATATTATAACATGCACCTTTAACTGTCACTATAGCTACATCGTCTTTCATAGCACATCTTTGATTTGAGGTACACATGGATTATCGTTCGCTTTAAAGGTTATTCCAGGTAAGATGTATAGTATACAATATGTTTCTAAGGTAGGATTCCCCCCCCCCAGAGGACCATGTCAGCTACAGAAAGATAGTATCTTAGTACTTTTTTGTAAAAGAGTATGCTAATGGGATTTAGAAGATTTTTTCCAAAAAAATCTTTATATCTACAGTACCACATCACTGCACATTTAGCACATCTGCCTTGCAGGGTTCGACACCTCGTTCAGGGTGTTTTCTGGGTTAGGCTCCCTGTGACTTTTAAAAAAGATTCAAAAAATAAAATGAAATAAAATAAAATAAAACCTTAAAGAGAAAATAATATGATTAAGAATATAAAATATATATATATATATGGCAAAATCTATAGTCTAATTTCGGTTTTTTTGTTACTCGTTGTATCCATAAGATGGCGATATTGAGCAACATTTTCTCTACTTTCCTGCAATGAGTTTTGTGTGAATTAGATTTTTATCTATTTCATATAGTTTCATAGATAGTTCATATTAGCATAATGTGACATTTGTGTGGCTTTACACAGATAATGCAGTAATAAAGAATGAATAAGATGTTCTTTATGTGCAAGTTTGTCCCTGATAAACAAGTTGGTGGCGACTGTGGCAAGGAAAAACTCCCCAAAATAGCATAAGGAAGATACCTTGAGAGGAACCAGACTCACGAGGGAACATATCCTCATCAATTTTATTTGTATAGCACTTTTAACAATGGATATTGTCCCAAAGCAGCTTTACAGAGATGAATAGGTTATGAAATATGAATTTATATGTTACTGCTTGTAAATGTATCTGTATTGAACACGCCAGAGGCGATAGTGGCAAATCAAAACTCCCTGAGATGGTATAAGGAGGAATTCCTGAGAGGAACCAGACTCAAAAGGGAATGTTGTCATTGGGGTGACACTGAATGTCCACGTATTACAGATAAATGATATTGAGTTGTGCAGCGATGGTGATCAGATGCGGTCCTGAAGTAAATGTATTCCTGTGTCTGTGTAGCAGACTGTTGACATTAACTACAGTCCAAATCTAAATCCTCAAAGCTTCTGTTCTTACTCCATAATTTCATGGATCTCTAGGGTGTTAATGAGAAACCATCCCCAGCTACACATAGTGGCCTCCAATCGAAGTAAACACCATCCAGAGGCAGGCCAGGACGAAGTGGGAGAGAGAGAGAGAGAGAGAGAGAGAGAGAGAGAGAGAGAGAGAGGTGACAGGGAGAGAAAGATATGGATTATTAATTAACCTTATTGTTGTATGAAAGTTAATGTCACTGTGCAGTTTGGACTCTGGCAAGACTCGCTATAGCAGCATAACTAAAAGGGAGAACCAGAAGGTAACACAGACATGAGGGATCTCTGGGATAAGAGACGGCCCACCACGCCACCGTCAACAAACCTGAGTATACACGTGAGAGTGAGGGGATGACAGCACACAATTATCTCAGTTCACTGAACACTCTATATCCATGATCCCTCCAGACCTTCTCCATCTGCTCCTAATCACTCCGTTAGGGATATACAATTATAGAAACCATCAATACTATACAAAAACACAATATAACAACATGTGTCATTACAGATAAAAGAGGAATTTCGAGGGTGAAAACCATTTTACTAAAGCAAGAAACCTAGTTAAGACAACTCCAAACCTCTACACTACCATCGCAACTGTGAACCTACATCATCTGGAGCAGTTCAGAATTAATATTTGTCTAATAACATGACAAAAACATAAAAATTATAAATTAAATACAACCTACTCACCAGAGATACAGACTCATAATCAGCACTGCTCCTCAGAGGCTGTAAGTCAGTGGTACTGCTCATATTCACTGGTCTGGAAGTGAAGAACAAACCCTTTCCCGGGCTGAGACAAGCTAGCTAGCTTCGGGGTTGGCCGACCTCCTCACGATGTCTAGCTTTTCTTGAAAATATATTTTTAAGTATGTCTCAGACCAAATCAATTTCTTTTCCACTGTAGGCATAAAAAAGTCTAACTCAGATGTATTAATGTGTGCAGCACGCTACAGACATGTTTTGCCATTTGAAATTGGCTGTAACAGTTTACCTCTGGCCAACCAATCAGAGGTGACGCTATTCTGGGCCAGCTAGCTGCCCTGTGAGGCGAATTTGAAATCTGTTAAAGAAACAGAGCTATTTCTTAAGGAGACTATGGTAAAAAGACCAGCAGTACTGACATTGAAGGCCCTGGGCAGATTAGATTGACATACATAACATATACACACACATATCATCAAGTCAAGTTTATTTCTATAGCGCTTTTCACAACAGACATTGTCTCAGAGCAGTTTGACAGAATTGTAACAGTTAAGGTGAATGGTGTGCATTTATCCCTGATGAGCAGCCGTGGTGACTGCGGCAAGGAAAAACTCCCTTAGATGTTATGAGGAAGAAACCTTGAGAGGAACCAGACTCAAAAGGGGAACCCATCCTCATTTGGGTGACATCAAGAGTGTGATTACAGTCTTTAAAAGATACAGAACACTGAGAACTGTGTGATTATGAGTAATGTTCTTTCTACAGTCTGTTACAGTCATTTGTCAGATACATTGGAGTACAGTGATTTCTCTCACCATTTGGCCAAACAAATTTAAATATCATTTTGAAGATACTAAAGCACAAAAAAATACACTGCCAATCATTTTCAATCATGAACTTACATGAATTACATTTCATAGAAGTGCAAGAGTGCAAGGACTGATTTTGTTCAGCACAAGGCATGACGAACTCCCAGAGATTTTTTTTGCTTCATATATGGTCAGTGGAACTTTATCTGTATGTTGTTTGTAACCAGTTAATTTTGTACAGGGTGTCACTAGATGCCAAATCCAGCAGAAAATCATGTAAGGAACTTTGGAATTCACAAGGCCAGCATTTTATAGGGTATGAACATTTTTGCAGTAAAATATCATTAATTTATTAATATAATTAATGTTATTAATAATACTAAGAAGAAGGAGAAGAAGAAAAATAAGGAGGATTTCATTATGCGAGTTTAAAACCAAAAAACACAAAAAAAACTCGAATCGTTTGTCTAAAACATCTTTATATTGCAATTTTTCATCGAATTTAGTTCGAATGTATTTTTATAGTGCTCTTAACAGCTGTGACAATGCAAATGGCCATGAAAAAATTCTCTGAGTCATTAGATGACTGAAACTTGAACAGAAACCAGACTCTTAATGAAATCCATCCTCTTCTGAGTAACTCCTCATACTAAGATTACAAATCGTTCCAGAATACAGGTGCAGGAGTCCAGGCAAAAAGTCACTGAGGTACTGGAGTCTGATGACGAGGTTTGATAAGGAACCTTACAGAATATGCTTGTGTTCCTTGTATATGTAGCAGGGGAAGAAGGAAAGTGGGGGATTAAAAGGATTGTAATGAAAAACACAATGATATATGCAAAAATGAACTGGCATTCTACAGCATCCGAAATGGATATGGATATTGATGGAAAATGTTAAGTCTTCCAATGCTTTTGCCCATATAGATAAAGATCTTGCTCTGTCCCAATCATTACACCTCCTTAGTATTGGGTAGTACTAGACATAACAATGAATGATATGGTCAGTGGCCTTTCTTTTTCTCTGTAGAAGCAAATAATTATTTTTTAGCTCTTAAAACTTGCTATTTATGTTCCTTTGCTTTGTTGGCAGAGGAATATAGCTCATTTCAACTAGGGGACAGATCTTTCTCCTATAAAGCCCCACAGTTATGCAGCCTTCCAATTAGTGTTCGGGACTCAGACAGTCTCAGTGTTTAAGTCGAGGTTGAAAACACATTTATTTAGTCAAGCCTTGGATCAGTAGATTTTTTCTTAGGTAAAGGCTCAGATCTGGAGGGAACAAGGATATAGAGTGTTTGGTGAACTGGGATATTTGTATGCTGTCGTCCCCTCACATTCACACGTTCACTTAGGTTTGTTGACGGTGGTGTGGTGGGTCGTCTCTTATCCCAGAGATCCCTCATGTCTGTGTTACCTTCTGGTTCTCCCTTTTAGTTATGCTGCCATAGCGAGTCTTGCCGGAGTCCAAACTGCACAGTGACATTAACTTTCATACAACAATAAGGACACATAATAATCCATATCCTTCTCTTCCCGTCACCTCTCTCTCTCTCTCTCTCTCTCTCTCTCTCTCTCTCTCTCTGCCCCTCTCCCCTCCGTGGATCTTCCCTTTGAGGATTTGAGGATGGATTGGACTGTAGTTAATATCAACAGTCTCCTACACTGACTCAGGAATACACCATGCTTCTGATCATCATCACTGTACCCCGCAACATTGTATATCTGCTACAAATGGACACTCGGTGCAACCCAGATGAGGATGGGTTCCCTCTTGAGTCTGGTTCCTCTCAAGGTATCTTCCTTATGCCATTTTGGGGAGTTTTTCCTTGCCACAGTCGCCACCGGCTCACTCATCAGGGACAAACTTACTCATAAAGAACGTATTCACTTTTAATCACCACATTATCTGTGTAAAGCTGCTTTGAGACAATGTTCATTGTTAAAAGTGCCATACAAATAAAAATTGAATTGAATTGAACTAACCTGATCACTGGAGGTTAACAAATGCTACTCCCAATTCAGTGTTTATTCACAATCTTATACAGAAATACATTTTTCGAAATGTTATTTTCCAGATACAAGGTGGTTGCTTTGTTGACCTTTACTGCCTAGAACCAGAACACTAGCAGTCCCATTGAGTTCTATGGAGTTTTTGTTGCAGCTTGTGGTCAGAAATGGGAACTGCTTGCTCTATATTCAGTTTCAGCAGCAGAGAGTACATTTTATAATATGGTTGTACGTGTTTTTTCAAACAAGCAAGCTAATTTGGAATTAGAATTAGCACTTTTTTGTAAGCAACAGCAACGTGTACGTTTAGACAGTATATCTATGATTGACAGAATACATTGAAAAGAGGAAAAGGAAGATTATAGAATGGATAATATCCATACATCATAAACATGTCTTCACCAAGGTGAGCTATTTTGCGACAAAAAAAGGCTGACAGAGAGAAGAATATGCTGTTTTTTTCACATTTTTTCATTTTATGACTAGTTTCATGTTTTTTTTATGTTTATGGACATTTTGCTAGATCTTGCCATGCCTACATAATGATATTAGCTATTAACAAGAAACATCCACAAAACAAGTTGCTCTAAATAGCTTACTCTGAACATTCATTAATAATAGCCAATAGCAGAAGTCAAATGTGATAGCCTCTTGACTTTGAGGCTATGCTGTTAATGACGTCCTTCTGTAGAGGGTCAAGGTAAAACTATGACTAATGTATTGGAGTTTGAGATCTGGGGAATCTGGAGGCCAAAACATCACCTTGGACTTGGTCATGTCCCTCAAACCATTTCTGAACATTTCTTTGCAGTGTAGCAGAGTGCACTGTCATGCTAAAGAGGCCACTGCCAGTAGGAAATACTGTTGCCATGAATGTCAGTAGGTTTGAATAGGTAGTACTGTATGTGCTATATTTGACTCATTGTTTCTCAGTAGAACATTGACAAAAGTATTACACTGCCTTCACCAGCTTGATTTTCCCATATGGTGTATATCATATGCCTTCAATCCTTTCAGTCAACACTAAATTTCCCGTGTTTTGTGCTACAGAAATTCTTCTGTGGGATCGAATCAGGCTAGCATTGGGTTCCATGACCTTGCACCTGTTCATCGGTTGTCCCTCCATGGATGACGTTTTGTAGGAAGTAATCACTGCATACAAGGAATTCCCCTCAATGGGTACTGTTTTGAAGATGCTCTGGCTTAGTTGTTCTCTTGCTGTCACAATTTGGTCCTAGTTAACGTTGATCAAATCCTTAATGTAACACTGTTTTAAACAAACAAAAGTAGGTATGTTTAATATACTGTATTGCTATATATTACTATTCATCATGATTCAGAAATGTACCTTTAACTCTTTTTTTTTTCTATTCTGTTTTCATCTTCATAAATCAGATTTACATACAACAAACATAAAATAACTAGAATTTATGGTCTTTAGGGGATGTTCAGATCAAATACACTAACTCTTATTTCAAACATTAAAAATGTCATAACATGACTTTGAATTGATGTTCGTGGCCATTTCTTCATTTTACTTCTAATTCCCCGTGACCTTTATGTGGTATTTATATTGGCTACACTGGAAATCCTCACCACATTACCTTGGAGTTTTTTTCCCCACATTAAACGTTACTTTTCAAAATTCACCAGTTCCATTTCTTTTTGGAAGTCAAACATAGATTTACTGATGACGTGTTTCTGAGAGCAAGTTGCTTTGCATTTGGGAAGTGGGATTTATTTTTGGTCATTCTTTGGTCATTCAGTGTTGCCATGTATGATGAGTTATTTATTTGACACTTCCTTATATCATTCATATGTCGACTGAGTGATCATTTGATTGTTTGGTTGATTAAGACTGTACAAAGATTATGCCTAAACATTTTCTGTGCTCAAAAAAATGTAGGCATGTCCCTAAAAGCACTGGTGCATAAAGCCTGCTTCAACTTCCTCTTCCGACAGGGGGAATCCCTGCTGCTTCTTGAAAAATGACACTCTATTGGTACAGTTTAAGTTGTTGCCGAGAACACTAACAAAACTGGGATTTACCTCTTAAAGGGATATTTTTAAAAATACGGTTTAAAAATACATGCTATTTTTTTGGACAATATATTATAAAATACATGCATTATCAGGTCAGTAAAACAAAAATAATTGCCATAACCTGACATGAATAGGTTCATTTTATTGTTGTTATTCAGTGTAATTATTCAATTATGCTAATAAAATAAACTGAATGAAAATGCAATTTAACATTTGATGTGTTGTAGAAGCTACATGGTGTGTATAACTGGATACTAGATTCACTTAAATCGGATTAGATTCGATTAGATTGTATTAGATTAGTTTAGATTCAACTTCATGTCATTGTGCAATGTACATGCACAAAGGCAAAGAAATCTAGTTACTATCTAACCATAAGTGCAAAAGTCACCTATTTACAATAAATTAATAATAGTTAATAATAGCACATACACCGCGTAGTAAATGACCTCAATAAAATGTTGGTCGCTTCATTATTTTTGAATTGAGGTCAAATTGTTATTTTAGAAATACATTCTAATCTATCTATCTATCTATCTATCTATCTATCTATCTATCTATCTATCTATCTATCTATCTATCTATCTATCTATCAGTCTATCTATCTATCTATCTATCTATCTACACATACATACATATGGATATATATATATATATATATATATATATATATATATATATATATATATATATATATATATATATTTTTTTTTTTTATATAAATATATTTATATATATATATATATATATATATATATATATATATATATATATATATATATATATATATATATATTTATATATATAATATATATACATCAATAACCTCACACATTTTGTAGTACGTCCACCCAAGCAAGTGATGAGTTTATTCCAATACTCTTTAAGTGTATGTTTTATCTCTAACATGGTGGCACAGTTGAATTGAAAAGTAAATAAAAAAGTGCCCACAAAATGAGATACAATGGGCAGCACCAAAAGCAGTGGGAGCTGGAGCAGTGGAGTTTCTAACCACAATGTAAAGGCTATTCATGGTGGATTTTTTTATATGTAAACTTGCCATACAAAAATAGATGCTGCCCAATGTCTATTGGGCAAGGGATGAGATTTGAACAGGCATAGTCGAGAGATGCTATTTTCTCAATAAACACAATTTGATGTGTAGCATCACTTCCAGAGATTTGTGCAGAACCTGGCGAAGTCTGGTATCTTCAGAGAACAATATCAGACTTCTGAGTAAGACTCATTTGGTATTAGAAATAGGTAGGAACCCATGTGGCAACTTTGATATGTTGTCTGGACAAAGAAAACTACCCTGGCAATCTAAAATATAATGCATCACTAAGTAAACATGGATAGACAACTTAAAGACCAGAGGGCTACCTTTGTGACTCGGGTTGAAAAGTAAGACCAAATCGGCAAAGCTGAGTTCATTCATCCATTACCCAAATTGTGTAATGATTATGATGTGTCAAATTTGTTCTTTGTGATTTATAAAGAAACAACCACTAGAGACACCCCACTAGTTCTCAAAAACACTCTGGTGTTCCTCCACTAAAAGCAACCTTTAAGCTTAAAGTTTACCGTTTACCTGCATGTTCCTTCAATGCAACATCCCTTAAAAATTATTGGAACAGCGAAGCCAACTATATATATATATATATATATATATATATATATATATATATATATATATATATATATATATATATATATACAGTGAGGAAAATAAGTATTTGAACACCCTGCTATTTTGCAAGTTCTCCCACTTAGAAATCATGGAGGGGTCTGTCATCGTAGGTGCATGTCCACTGTGAGAGACATAATCTAAAAAAAAAAAAAAATCAGAAATCACAATGTATGATTTTTTAACTATTTATTTGTATGATACAGCTGCAAATAAGTATTTGAACACCTGAAAAAGTCAATGTTAATATTTGGTACAGTAGCCTTTGTTTGCAATTACAGAGGTCAAACGTTTCCTGTAGTTTTTCACCAGGTTTGCACACACTGCAGGAGGGATTTTGGCCCACTCCTCCACACAGATCTTCTCTAGATCAGTCAGGTTTCTGGCCTGTCGCTGAGAAACACAGAGTTTGAGCTCCCTCCAAAGATTCTTTATTGGTCTGGAGACTGGCTAGGCCACGGCAGAACCTTGATATGCTTCTTACAGAGCCACTCCTTGGTTATCCTGGCTGTGTGCTTCGGGTCATTGTCATGTTGGAAGACCCAGCCTCGACCCATCTTCAATGCTCTAACTGAGGGAAGAAGGTTGTTCCCCAAAATCTTGCAATACATGGCACCGGTCATCCTCTCTTTAATACAGTGGCAAACTTAAGACGTGCCTGGACATGTGCTGGTTTAAGCAGGGGAACCTTCCATGCCATGCATGATTTCAAACCATGACGTCTTAGTGTATTACCAACAGTAACTTTGGAAACGGTGGTCCCAGCTCTTTTCAGGTCATTGACCAGCTCCTCCCATGTAGTTCTGGGCTGATTTCTCACCTTCCTTAGGATCATTGAGACCCCACGAGGTGAGATCTTGCATGGAGCCCCAGTCCGAGGGAGAGTGACAGTCATGTTTAGCTTCTTCCATTTTCTAATGATTGCTCCAACAGTGGACCTTTTTTCACCAAGCTGCTTGGCAATTTCCCCGTAGCCCTTTCCAGCCTTGTGGAGGTGTACAATTTTGTCTCTAGTGTCTTTGGACAGCTCTTTGGTCTTGGCCATGTTAGTAGTTGGATTCTTACTGATTGTATGGGGTGGACAGGTGTCTTTATGCAGCTAACGACCTCAAACAGGTGCATCTAATTTAGGATAATAAATGTAGTGGAGGTGGACATTTTAAAGGCAGACTAACAGGTCTTTGAGGGTCAGAATTCTAGCTGATAGACAGGTGTTCAAATACTTATTTGCAGCTGTATCATACAAATAAATAGTTTAAAAATCATATATTGTGATTTCTGGATTTTTTTTTTTTTAGATTATGTCTCTCACAGTGGACATGCACCTACGATGACAATTTAGACCCCTCCATAATTTCTAGGTGGGAAAACTTGCAAAATAGCAGGGTGTTCAAATACTTATTTTCCTCACTATATATATATATATATATATATATATATATATATATATATATATATATATATATATATATATATATATACATCTATATGTATGTGTAGATAGATAGATAGATAGATAGATAGATAGATAGATAGATAGATAGATAGATAGATAGATAGATAGATAGATAGATAGATAGATCTTTTTAGCAAAGCCTACACATAACACACATCACATCATAACCTTGTGCTCCAGAACATCTGATCACATGCACATTATCAACTTGTGCTGTTAATATCATGAACAGCAGCTACGCTAATTCCTCTCCACTGCTTCTCTTTCTCTCCCCATCCCGAGGCATCCTGAGGTTGCTCCAGCTCCAGTCACCTCCCACCTCGTGATGATTACGGACCTTTAAAGAAGTAGATGCCGAACTCACAAACATCCTGAACCATCTAGAGACGTACCAGTGCCATTTGGATCCCGCTACATGTGTGGAGTTTTGACATTGGACCTCCTGGAGTGTTTAAAGGCTCTGGCATGGAGAAGCTGATGCTGGATCTGTGGTGATCACAAATGCTGAGCTTATAAAACTCGGAGCTACTAACCATATAGACTGTTTAAGACTGCAGAAAGAACATTACTTATAATCTTATACTCCAGTAATCATGTTAGTTCTCACTCTCCAGTGTTCTGTATTGTTGAAAGATTTATGATCAAACTCTTGATGTCACCCAGATGAGGATGGGTTCCCCTTTTGAGTCTGGTTCCTCTCAAGGTTTCTTCCTCATAACATCTAAGGGAGTTTTTCCTTGCCACAGTCGCCATGGCTGCTCATCAGGGACAAATGCACACCATTCACCATCACTGTTGATTTGTGTAAAGCTGCTTTGAGACAATGTCTGTTGTGAAAAGCGCTATACAAATAAACTTGACTTGACTTGACTTGACTTGATAGATAGATAGATAGATAGATAGATAGATAGATAGATAGATAGATAGATAGATAGATAGATAGATAGATAGATAGATAGATAGATAGATAAATCTTTCACAAAAATATTTTATTGAAACGTCGGTATCAATATTGAAAATTGAAAGTACTTGTTATCGGATTAAAAATAAAAATACTTGGTATCTCTCTTCTTTAGTGCTGTGAGATATTCAATATGAACAATAACTAGAGATCACTATTGAGCAGGGGATGCTGGAGCTGTGACTCAGCAACACTACACTACTGCAGTCTTCTGGAAGATCAGTAGGTTGACCAGGTCCATAGCAGCATCACACACTCCCACACACACACACACACACACACACACACACACTTTATTGGAATTCAGAAAAGCCATTCCATCCATCTATTAATGAATGTATTTGGAAAGAAAGTTGTGCACTTCACACAGAAAAATCACTGTTCTGGGAATGGCGAGGTTTGTAGGAAAGGGTCACGTGGTCCCAGATAAGGAGGGGCCCAGAAATCCCCTTGTCGTTCGGTTACGAGGGGCGTGCCTCAGTCTTAACTGCGCTGAACGAACTGAAAGACTTTATAACCGCTCTCTTTGTCTACATAGTTGTTTCCGCTGCTATTAACTCACATTAATGCTACAAACTCGACGAGCAACCATGCATCTTGGAAGCGTCTTCATTCTTCTGGTAAGTCCAGGGATCTTCCTGAGCATTATAATCGGCTCTCTGGTATTTGGACTACGCAGGATCTAATATCGGAATGATTTGCAATTGTATCGGTGATCAATGATTCTACAGGAATCAGAATCGAACAGTGTGTTTAGGGTTAAGGATTTATTCACAATTAACAATAGTCTATAGAGACCCCTGGTTTACTTTCACTTTCGTTTTTGAGACTGGGATTTTGCGTTTACGTGTCTGTCAACGACTTCGTACGGTCTAAACCGCATGAGTGTGTGTGTGTGTGCGTGCGTGTGTGTGTGTGTGTGTGTGCGCGTTTCATTAGAACATAGAGTTATTAATTATGTATACATATTGTTGTCAAAGCGTCACCCATGAATGTTGGGGACTTTCCGTTCTTGTACTGGGGGTATCTCTGCTCAGGAGCTTCACACATCTGTTGTTTTCATCTGCTCAGTTCAAAGTGCCTACAATAACTACACAATTCACAATAACCCCAGGGGTTTTTCCTATTCGCGCACATAAGGGTGAAAAATACTGAGAAATGATATTAAGCGTGAATACTGGTCAGTTGGGGACATTCGAGCTGAAATATTGTGTGATCAATTGGATATACAGAGATATTCAATATTATACTGATCACGCGCTAGGACTGACGTCACTACTGCATTTGGCTGGAGGGCGTGGCATCGTTCACATCCAAACTAGGAGCAATTCAATCTAATTCACTTTTAACAATGGATATTGTCCCAAAGCAGCAATACAGAGATGAACAGGTTGTAAAATGTGAATTTATATGATACTGCCTGTAAGTGTGTCCATATTGAATGAGGCAGAGGAGATTAAAACTCAAATCAAAACACCCTGAGATGGTACAAGGAAGAAAACCTGAGAGGAACCAAATTCAAAAGGGAACTTCATTTGGGTGACACCGAATGTCTGTCCGTTATATGTTACGTCATTGTAAAGGTCTGGGGAGGGAGTAGGTAGATGGTAAGGCATTGGAATTTGGCTCCGAAGTTTATAAGTTCAAATTCCAGCCACACCAAATCCACTTTTGGGCCCCCTGAGCAAGGCCCCTAACTCCATAGCTACTCAGTTGTATGAGTGAGATAAATGCAAGTCACTCTGTATAAGGGAGGATCTGCCAAAAGCCATAAATGTAAATGTGTGCTGTTCAGTAATGGCTTGTTAAAAATAAAGATGTGTTCCTGCAAATTGCAGTCCTTAGTCATTGTAATATAATGTTTATGTTGATTCCAATCCAAATCCTTCCTCGTTGCTCAGTAACGTCATGGATCAGCGGGAGTTAAAATGACCTTGATTTGATGAAGAGTTTGTAAATGTCACACAAGCGCATTGTAAAATTGCTGCAGCAAATGTAGGCTTTTCATCAAAATAAGTATTAATTAGTATACAGTATTATACGAAGTCATGTTTCTTACATCAGAGCGGTTAAATGTATATTTCAGGACCAGATGTTGAATCAGTGAAAGACAATTAGAAGCAGGAGAAAAAAAGACAGAGAGAAAAACAACAGTGAGGAAGAGTATTTTAAATCAGTGGCCTGAGGAGATGATGATAGCAAAAACACCCAAAAGAAAATCTAAGGAATTAAATACTCTAAAAAAACACTCTAGAGAGGTTAATTAAGTTGTCATGTTTTTATATGCAAAATGCTTACTAGCTAAGAAGTCAAATTATTTGAATTTTATGTGAAAACCTCACTTAGTCTCGGTGCATTTGTTAATTGTAGGCATGATGAACACTCAATTCATCATAAGTAAAATACCTTCTAAAATAAATCATTTTGCTATAACATAACTTGTTGCCTAGCTAAATAAATAATCTGCTGAAATCATCACTGATCTAGTCTGAGATCTGAGAATATGAAAAAAATTGGCATGTTAAACCATTTTACTGAGATAGTAATCGACAGGTTTCACACCGCAGTCTGGTGTTTAATACTCTGCATGGCTGAAACTTTCCGAACACCCCTCAGACCATATGATATATGATTTTTTTTATTTGAACATCCTGTTCAAAATGAAGTCTCCATTAGTCCGCCAGTAACCTTTAGCATTTACGATGAGTGTGTTAAAGGTTTAAATAAAAATGGCCATAATTAAAAAAAAATTCAAGTAAAGTATAAATATACTAACCATATTTTGGGCCACATTTAATTTTTCACAGAGAAAATACATACAGACTGCAGAGAAAAACAGAAATCTATTGTTTTGCACCTAAAGGTCCAGGGTCAAGTCTTTGTAAAGACTTATTTTTACTAAATACCAAAATATGCTACTTAATAGAAGCCTGTTTGGGTTAGATAATGATCCCGAATGTACAGTTCATTCTAATCAACACAAACATTTTGGGATTATTGAAAGCACTGTGGTGTGAAATAAATAGAGAAGTTCGTATGCATATTCTTCTGTCGTTGTTGGGCATCAGAGGAAGTGGCGCAATGCTTTTGTGGGGTCTTTTACAAAACAAAAGTGAAACAAATATTTTGTAAAATAATATAATACAAGTTAATAATATACGTTTGAGGTTTGAGCAATGAGTGTGGACTTGGCTGTATACTGTGTTATGTATTTGCTGCTTGTTATATTTTTTTTACTCTCTGTATATTAGCATCTGTATTATTTCGAATTTTGGTCCTGGAGGACTATTCGCTCTAGTGCATATATTCACTGGATATTGAAAAGCTAATGTTAAGTTTTGTCTTGATGCTTGATTTGTGTTATATTTCTTTATAGGTTGTAGCTGTTGTTGCTGAGTCCTGTGATTCGGAAACCCATTATATAAAGGATGGTAAATGCTGCAAGATGTGTGAGCCAGGTAATGTTAAACTTCTGTTCTTTTTGTTATCATTTGGTGTTTCATGTTTTTTGTATATGCAAGCTCACTTCATTATGCTAACTGTCTTCAAGGTAAGATGATGAAAGAAACCGTCAACTGTGAAGACCCACTCTGCCTGGATTGTGCTGATGGGGAATATCAGGAGAATTACACTAAGGAATCTCTGTGCAAACGCCAGCCCCGCTGTGACTCAAGTGAGTTTACATTCTGCCACAGTTTTATTTAATGTGCAAATTCAATGTTCAACGTTCTCATTAAAGATGCATTTAAATGCAGTTATAATATCAATTTTATTCAGATGCTAAAGACTTTTGATGATTTTTCATTCCTCTCCACTTTTTTTTCCTGTTCTCGGTTAAACAGACCTCAATTTGCAGACTCCAGTACGTAGCAAGACACAAAGAAGTCTGTGTGTGTGTAAACCCAACCATCACTGCAGCAGCCAATCGTGTGATTCCTGTGTGAAAAACAGAGTATGCAAAGCAGGCGAGAGAGTGAGCAAACCTGGTAAGTGTGTTCAGAGATGGCAAAAGTACACACATCCTTCGCTCAAGTAGAAGTGCAGATACTCATGTTTTAAAAGACTCTGGTAAAACTTAAAGTACTGACTACCCTTTTTAACTCAAGTTAAAGTAAAGAATTATGGGCTCTGACATGTACTTAAGTAAAAAGTAGCTATTACTACTACCTGTTTTAGTGTCAGGCTGGTAACTAAACCTCACATCATATTAATATATAAATATATCAATTTTGTTATTTAATGAATGTATCCAGGATGAACATCCACTATATAGAACACACACAGAGAAAAGAAGATGATGATCAGGTGATCAGGAAGGTCTCTGTTCTCAGTCAAGTTTACATCACTGACTCCCTCTGCCTCATCCACAATAACCGCTTCTGCCCTGCTTGTTGTTAGCTTCGTAGGCTAGCCTATGTTTGTGGTTTATGATTGCCAGTAAATAATACACCAGTGGTATGTTAAAAAAAAGCAGTGCAATGAGAAGTAATCTGTTAATGGGCAGAAAACAGGGAGAAATGAAATGAAAAAATATTGATTATGTCTCAAAATAGATTAAAACTAAAGTAACGAGCCTTGTTTGAAAATTTACAAAGTGGAAAGTACAAAAATTGTTGTGAAAATTTTAATAAGGGAAAGTAAAAAGTTGTCTGAAATATAGTGAAGTACTGATACCAGAAAAATCTACTTGAAGCATTTTGTATGTTTTAGTGTGTTGCATAAGGATTTTTATAGCCTAGTTATCATGAATTATGTTAAGATTTTAATTATATAACAATTTTTCATAAGCAAAGACTTAGAATATATATATAAAAATAAAAAAAGATATAAAAAATACTATTTTAGTAGTAGAAATAGTAGTTGTATAGTATAAAAAGGTATAATATAATTATAATAATTACAATATGCATTAAAATTCAATTGTAATTGTGTAAAATGTGTTTTAGTGAGAAAAATCAGGCTGTCCCATAAGAATTGGAGGGGGAAATTTTTATTTTGTATTGATTAATATTGTCATTTTTGTCAGTCCACAAATTCCTATGAGTGGATTCACTGGATTCGTTGGAGTTTTTATTGCAAAAGCAGGTTACAAGGCATTTTATGCCCATGTTCTTTGTCTTTACAGCCAGCGAAAACAACGATGTAGAGTGTACCCCATGTCCCAATGGTACATTTTCCGAAGCTGAGTCAGCAGCAATCTGCAAGCCTTGGACCTTGTATGTTTACAATTATTTTTAAACAAAAACGGCATCAATATAGTGATTCTCGCTTTGTTGTCAATTTTTTTTTCCTTGACATGCTCAAAATTCATTTCTATTGTTTCTTCGTAATACAGATGTGATTCAGGATTCAAAGAAGTTGTTCCAGGCACTTCCACATCGGACAGAGAGTGTGGTACGTACATATTTATTCCTTGCGCTTTAAGTGGTTTGTCTAGGCCACGTAGCGCGTATCGTGTTCATGTACTTCAGTGCAAAAGCGGCGTCCAGTAAGGAACTGAAAAAGTGGGTGGGAAAACACAGACTTGGTGATGTCACTGATTCAGTATCGCTTCCTTTGCTATGTGTAATACTTGAAACTGCACAAACGCACAGCTGCAGCTTTTTCTGGAAGAAGTAACTCTGCCATCACCACTGTAAAAAATAGCATCGGTGTGGTAGACTGTATTCTACTTATAGCTCTGATATACTAATAAATATCTTCCTTTGGTTAATAGACTGAAATCAGTGGGACATCAATGATATTGGGTTTATTCATAGAGTAGGTGAATTTTTATATAAGAAATCATTTTTTTCTATTGATATTGAAGTTATATCATTACTAAAGCAAGAAACTCAATAATCACAATTCAACAACTCTCCTTTCACTGCAGCCACAACGGCGGCACAGCAGACATCATCTCCAGCAGAAGCATCAATATTACCCTCATAAAATGAGCATTTTTTTTATTGTTGCATTTACGGTTTCTCGGGTTTAGGCAACATAGAGTTTAAAAAAATGTAATACAAAAAAAGCCAGCAGCACACCCGAGAGAAACGCTAAGAATAGACTATTGGGAGAAATTGTATGCATATTCCAAGTAAGTCAGTGTTTCTGATGGAGTTTAGACCGAGAAGGCCTTGCTGGACCATTACTGAAGTTCATCAGGAAGGCTTTTGAACATATTTAAATAATAAATAAAGTGGCTGAACAGAAGATTTTTTTAAGGACATAATGAAAGTTTATATCTGTATGCATGAGAAGTTGAAATCCTTTCTTTTTTTTTTTTTTTTTTTTTATAGAGGAGCAGAGTCAGAAACTTGCCATCGTCATACCTTTGGTACTGATTGCGCTGCTCTTGGTGGTTGTGGGATGTTTAGGTTTCGTTTATTACAGAAGAGGTAAAGCCAGTTCAATTATCTATATATATGTGTGTGTGTGTGTGTGTGTGTGCGCTCATATTGGGCTTATATTTGAAGATTCTGATATTGGGATGTGTGTGTTCTTTAAAGTAACATTCTTTTTTTATTGAACACAGGCAAAACAGGATCCACATCATTTGTCAAAATGGTACTAAAACATTTTTGTCTCATTTTCACAACTCTAATATGATGCAACTAGCGTCTATTTTTCATTCAGGTCTTTTTATTCCATATCCGTATTTAAAACATCTGGCTTTCATATCTGTTTACAGGCACATGAAATTTGTGACAACAGAAACACCCCGCAGCCCATTGAAGACATCGTGCACGTAGAAATCGAACCGGAACCGGAACTTCCTGCGCCCAATCAGCCGCAAGAAGACACTGATGAGGATATTTTGAAAAATGAGGAACCCTTACTCCCAGGCATCTCTGAAAAAGGACAACCTGTCATTCAAGACAACAGTAAATCCTTACTTCTTTCTGAGGCCGAAACAGAGCCGGGAAGCTTTCAAGTCCGTTTGTAATTTCGTCATCACACTTCACGTGCATTAATATGCTTAGCAAAGCACGGCTGGAATTAAGTGACTGTATTCAGTAATAATAACAATATGTTGTGTGATGTAGCTTGCCGCAACTTAAAACAAACAAACAGCATGCGATTTTTCCACTTGTGAAGCTACTGCAATATTATCCAGTTAATATGAGTACAGGAAGTGATAACAGATATGCTTGTCCAGCAATTTCAGATAAGATCATATGTGTGAATAAGTTATAGACGTGGTTCAGGGTTGCACTACTTTTTTTTTCACTTAGTTGTATATATTTGTATTATTGTGATGTTTCATTTGTGTTTAATTTGTTATAAATCCAATAAAGAGATGTCTGGTTCATTCCTGGCATTAATTCCTGTATAAAGTGTGCATTTGCATTACATTTGAATGAGGTATTTAGAAGGCACTGATCATTATTACAGTTTTTCTTAGTTGCTTTGGAGCATTTCTCAAATCTTCCTTAATATTTGCAAACCAGTAAGTGCATTTCTCAAAATAATTTGTACATACACCACAAAACATTGGATTTCTCGCAAAAGTCTGTACTTTTCTCAAAATCCTTAGTACATCTCTCAAAAGTAAGTATTTGTGTCAATGAACATGTCATTGCCATTAAAATGAAAAGTCCTTTTTCATTGGTTACAAACAAAATCCTCAAAATGTTTAGGCATGTTGTCAGTATGATGGCGCACAGTTTCAGGATTTCTTGATATAAACTATGGTTTGGATCACAGAGACTGAAAATGCACAAAGTTTGACTTTCATTTTGGCATCTATGAATTTCAGCAGCACAAATTCATTTCCAGTTTTTCTCAGTCACTTTGGAGCATTTCTCGAATCGTCCTTAAGATTTGCAAATCAGTAAGTGCATTCTCAAAACAATGTGTACAAACAGCACAATACATTGGATTTCTTGCAAAAGCCAGTTTTTTTCTCAAAATCCTTAGTACATCTCTCAAAAGTAAGTATTTGTGTCAGTGAACATATCATTACCATCAAAATACCAAGTCCTTTTATCATTGTTTACGAACAGGATAGTCAAAATGTTTAGTCATTTTCTCAATATGACAATGCTTTATTTTAGTATTTCCTGATGTAAACAATGTTTTGGATTACAAGTATTGAAAATGCACAGGCTGAATTGGCAACTATGAATTTCAACAGCACAAATTTACACATTACTGTATGTGGGATATTGATTGTTTGAGACTGGACAGGATTCACACCTTTTTTTTATTTTTCTTTACTAGTGGACTGACTAAAAAATTACAATATAATGTCATTGTGATAGAAAATAAAAAGACACAAATTAAAATTTCAAAAGGTAAACATAGGAAACACTTCTTAGGCAGAACTGCGCATGCCGCACTCTACAGTGCAATCAGTCTCTACCCCCTGACGTCCCAGTCTGTCTGGCCTCAGATTTTCCTCCACATCACAACAGATATCCTCCCTTGCAATACCATTGTGAGGCTATGATTGACAACATGGCCCACAACAGTGGCTCTAATTTCACCTGAAATGTGTCTATGTCTCTGGCCTCTTCTTTCTCTTCCTCTATTTTGCTTCCTCACCCTTCCAGCACGCATCCTTATTCCTGGCTCTCGACCATGTTCGTTTCCTAGTTGTTCATCCATTTTCAACAATTGTAAATCTGTGTTTTGCTCTTTTTATATACACTCGTCAATTACAGTAAAAGTTCACGAGATTCAGCCTTGACCTATTTTAGAGAACTAGTTGATTATTGGTCTGAAAGTAAACACGCCCCTTCATTAGTGACATTCAAGGTTCATCTGCACAATTCATCAATTCAAGACACATTTACCAAAAAGGTTTAATGGAACTGTGATGAAGAAGAGCTTGACAAATTTTGACAACTGGTTTAACCATTTTGCATTTAATGACTTATCCAATGAACTGGTGCTTAAATGTTTTGGGGGTTAAGACCATTTAGGTGAAACTAGTATAATACATTTTGATAAACATGACATAAACAACTGATAATGTAGGAAACAACAGACACTTGTAAACAATCGATTAAATGATGTACAAAAGCATTCGCAATTTAACCAAAGCAACAGGAAATTGTTTTTTTGAAGAGCACAAGTGATTAAATGATGTGGAGGTTGAACAAGTAGGTTTGAGAATTAAAGCAACTGAGAAAAATTGTAACATGACAAGATGTCTAATTTTGTGGGTATGGGTTTTCTAGCAATAAATAGACATTTGGTGCAGCCCAGATGAGGATGGGTTCCCTCTTGAGTCTGGTTCCTTTCAAGGTTTTTTCCTTATGCCATCTCTGGGAGTTTTTCCTTTCCACAGTCGCCACCGGCTCACTCATCAGGGACAAACTTACACTTATTAAGAACATCTTATTCATTTTTATTACCACATTATCTGTGTAAAGCTGCTTTGAGACAATGTTTATTGTTAAAAGCGCTCTACAAATAAAATTGAATTGAATTGAATTGAATTGAACTGAACTGAATTGAATTGAATTAAATTGAATTGAATTGAACAAGATACCATACATTTGGGAGCATCTTTAGTGTGTGGTGGATACTATTATGTGTTATTTAAAATGTCCACATGATGGCGCTGTTCAGAATCACAGGCAACGTGCAAAACTACACTATAAGGTAAAACATTGGGACACTTGACATTTCCAGCCATTGTGTGGTTCCTCTCCAAACATTTACCACAAGGTTGGATGCACACAATAGTATAGGGTGTCACTGGATGTGGTAGCATTACATTTTCCCTTCACTTGAACTAGGAGACCCAAAACCTGTTCCAGCATGACATGCCCCTGTGCACAACACAAGATCCATGAAGATAAGGTTTACATGGATTGAACTAGATCTGGAGTAGCCTGCTATAGAGCTCTGACCTCAAGCACTCTGAACACCTTTGGAATGAACTGGAATGCTGACTACACCCCAGGCCTCCTCACACTACATCACTACTTGAATGTACTAACACCTTTTTGGGCTGAATGACACAAATCTCCAGAAGCACACTACAAAATCTAGCAAAACATCTTCCCAGAAGAGTGGAAGCTATTATAACTGCCAATAGGCACTAAATGTAGAATTGGTATTTTTAAAAAGCAAATATGAAGCTTATGATTAGGTGTCCACAAACTTGTGTCCGTATTCTGAATATGCATTGATTAATGTAACAGCAGAACAGCAGCTTTTATAGTTCTGGCGGAACGTTGTCTCGTTTTTACTGTGTACTGTGTACCACTGTGTATAGTAGAAACGACAAGAGTAGACTTGAGAAGTATAAATAGACATGAATAGTTCGAAATCTGTCTTATTGTAACAGGAATACCTCTATAGTTTGGCTTCTTAGGTACAGAGGAAACATTTTTAGATAGTTTTAAATTATTCACATCTAAAGACATTTTTAAAACTGTAACAAAAACACAGTAAACAGCAATAAAACTAAACAATGCCAGTATTTGTGACTTTTTCCCACTACACACCCACACTGGCACATAGATAAATAAATATTGGGATGGATGGATGGATAGATAGATAGATAGATAGATAGATAGATAGATAGATAGATAGATAGATAGATAGATAGATAGATAGATAGATAGATAGATAGATAGATAGATAGATAGACAGACAGACAGACAGACAGACAGACAGACAGACAGACAGACAGACATAGATAGATAGATAGATAGATAGATAGATAGATAGATAGATAGATAGATAGATAGATAGATAGATAGATAGATAGATAGATAGATAGATAGATAGATAGATAGATAGATTATCTGGGACTCTGTGGTCTCAAATAGGATTTTGTTGCTTTCCATTATGTCTAGTGGATACCATCAAGGACCATTAATAGAACACTTTTTGCTACACGCAGATCAGATGTTGGTATCTATTGGATATCAATGGGGGCCATTAGAACGTCATTCAGCCTCCAGATTCCAGGAAGTTTTCCACAATGGTTTCTACAATGATGTACACAACTACACTTTATAATGGGAACTATAGACTTAACATTCTATAGGTTTTTTTTAACTAGGCATTTAGGGAATCATTGAATATTTAAATACTAAGTACTAAAAATGTGTTACTGTGAATTATTTATTGTTATAAATATACATGTACATTTAGTTAAAATGCTGTTCCATATAATCCGCCATACTTACAGGAGAAAGCGGTTACTGAAGATGAAGGAAGTCGTTACTGGTGAGAATTCTGTTCTCAGGTAAGTAGTACATTTACATTTACAGCACTTGGGGCCTTGCTTAGGGGCCCAGCAGCTTGACGTTGCTGAAATATAAATCCACGGTTTTCCGATCAGAAGTCTAATGTCTTAACCACTGAGGTACCACTTTCCCTGAGAAATAAAAGATCTTCAAGATCATTTGATAAATTCAGTAATCTACTGAACATTCGGAATAGCTAAATGATTTATTAAAATAAACTAGGACACTAAAATGAAACATATGTAGTAAATATGACACGTTTAATTTAGTCCAGAATATAAACTCTAAACAGATGTCAAGAGCATTTTCAACTAATTGAATAGTGAACAAATGCATCAGCAGGACCGGTTTATATATTTAACCAAAATTTCCCCACCTTTTAAACCCTCCAGTCCGCCCTGCAGTCATGTTTAGACTAGGATTACATCTCATCTGGGCTACATGTAAGAAGCCATGACCAGGCTTGGATTTCCGAACCCCGGTGTGTTTGCCATGCACGGGTGCCAAAGGGGAATTGTGCATTTCAAACCAGCTCTTTTTTAGCACCCAGGAGTTTTCTCATTATCCCTGGATTAGCAGGCCACGGGGCTTTGAATTTACATGGAGACCTGAATAACTAACATCGCAAAGGTCTTCTTTCACCCCTATCCTTCAAGAAAAAAAAAAACAGAATTAGGTTCTCCTGGGGGTTAATCCTGTTGATGTGTGTGTGCTGTGTGCCGAAGGGCACCTTTGCAGGAACTCTTACATAAAATGTCCACGATGGATAAAATTTTATTGAATTAAAACTTTTGAACATTGTGATGCACAGCGCATGTTATTTCACAAATACACTCACGACTGAATTATTCATTTTGCACCACAAGACATAAAGATTTGCTGGGGGTGGTACCATCAGAGGGTTCTTTTCCACCTTTATTATGTATCTTTTATCTGGAATGTTGCATTTGCTAATAAAGTAAAACAATGAGGAACTCAATCAGAGATTTCTTATATAATGTACCTTATTTAAATATAGTATAATGCATACGTAAGGTACCAAATAATGCACTTATATCCATTATAGGTGTGTTTCTTTTGATATTTTTTGACTTTGATATCAAGTCTGTCTTTCAGGGGTTAGGAAAAAGAGAAGAGGATGAGGGTCTGTCACCAGCTTGGCAGATTCAGAGCAGATAATGGTCTTAATTATCACCCAGCAAGACGAAACAGTTTGTGTTCTTAATCCTCACTGCCCTGAATTGTTTTAACAGATCAACGCCAGATATGCAAATCCTTTAATGGCTCTGTTTTCCCACATAACATGAAAGCAGAAAAAAAAATACCCTCACCCTCTCATTTAACCCCCCAGGCTTTGAGAGATGACCCCAATCCTGTTTAGATAACAATACTACAAAATATTGAATCAAATATTTAGCAGGAGAAAATATTGGAAGCATAATTATACTCCCATGGACTCGCATGGACCTAGAAACACTCGAATTTCTATTAAATGGACTACAAAAGGGCATTGAAGACATGTTTTTTAATTTTTCAGATTTTATTTTAGCAAAAATAATTAATCATGGTCATGTAAAAAGCATTTTATAATTTACAATGTGTACAACAAGAATAAAATTTACAATTATTTACAACCTCAAGCTCATTTGGTGTTTAAACCAGGCGTAGGGTTTAAACCTGACTGTAAACTTCATGACTAAAGGGTCCATGGTAAGAGAAAAACAGTTCAGCTCTTCAGAGAACAGTTCAAAAGTGCAAACATCTGCCTTGCGTGAGTTGCATTAACAGTTTAACTGACTTTGTGGAAGGAAGTGTGCAGGGTAGTTTGCAGGGAAGTAGCTGCTCCTGGACGCCCAGTTTGCCCATAATTTGCTAAAGTCTTGACAATGCTCATTGCTCTTCTTCACTGGAGTTTCAGAAGTGGCCGTTTCTGCTAGAGACCAGATTTTCGGTTTCTGTCCATTAGCATTTTCTTTACACTCCTTCCTCGCAGATTCACAGCCAGCCTCGCTGTTTCCGGTCGTAACCTCAACCGAGCCGGAAGTGTCACCCACATTGGGTGTTTCGAGTCCCTCCGTGAGGCGTTCCTCAGCCTGGCGCGGGGACGCGCTTTCTCCTGCGCACAGCTCCTCCTCAGCATCAGCATCGACATCAACAACCTGAGAGTCGATGTCGACCTCATCATCCGAGCACCTGTCTTTCTGCGAGGAGACATCTTCCTCTTCCTCCACCTCGCTTTCATCGTCCTCGTCGCTCTTGGCTTTGGACGCCCAGCTGACGCGGTTCTCTTTCTTGAGGCGTCGGCGCGCGTTGGCGAACCAGGTGGACACCTGAGTCAGGCTCATCTTGGTGACGATGGCCAGCATGATCTTCTCGCCCTTGGTGGGGTACGGGTTCTTCAGATGCTCGCTGAGCCAGGCTTTCAGCGCACCCGTGCTCTCCCGACTCGCCACTTTAGCGACGCGTCCGGGTTCGTCCGCCACCACGGGTCTGTACGGAGAGAAGTACGCCCCGCCGCGGCTCAGCAGAGCCTGGTGATAGGGGGAAGCCGCTTTCATGTCATAGGAGCTTCCCTGGAAAATGATTGAAAAGAAAAATGCAATTAGTTCACTTGTAGAAACTCTTATATTTGCGTAATTTCGGCGTGCGTAATTACGCACTACACACAACATGCACGGAAAACGAATTCCACTAAATCACTCTGGTGAACATCAAATTCAGTTTGAAAACGCATTAAAACTAAAAGCAGAGGTCAGGATTAATTGCACCTACCATATGTGACACGTGTCCAGCATGTGGGAACGGAATAAACGTGTATCCCGGTATTCCTGAAAAAGGCAGAGGAATCCCAGCCATGGCAGCAAGATGGGGAGGTGGATGAGGATGTTGCTGTTGCACCCCTGGCCCACATCCTAGCATCTGATATCCAGCAGGCATGGAGACGTTCCTGTCCACAAAGTAGTGACCAAATCCGCTTGGAGAAGCAGGCATCCTAATAACCAGAGCATCAAAAGTTGGTGTGATCGCTCTCCGAGAGCGCAGGTTCGCTTTATAGGTGGGGAGGCAGCAATGGGCGGGGCCAAGTGACATGACTGACAGTTGTAGCCCCCCCTCCGACCCCCCCCAAAAAGCCCTGAGCTTTCACTCGGACCCAAAATCCCTTCAAAGGAGAATTCCGCTGTTCCTTTTAACGGCCCCTAAAAAGCCATTAAGCACACGATACTTATCTGAGTCCTGCGATCTGCATTGTGGCACAGATAAATAGCAATGCCTCATTTGAAATTCACATCATTGGAGATAAGGCCATCTTAAAGGATACCCTTTAGACGACCACGATGGTGAGGAGGATGAGGATGATGATGATGATGGCCATTGCATTACATATCTACATCTCAATATTAAACAACCCTCTTAAAGGATACCCTTTAGACGACCACGAGGATGATCATAAGGATGAGGTTGATAAGGATGAGGATGATGATGGTCACTTTACAAATCTACATCTCAAAATTAAACAGTCCTCTTCAATGATACGCTTAGTGTATCCACGAGGATGAGGATGATGAGGGTCAATGCATTACAAATCTAAACATGCAACCATGCATTAAGCATGAAGTGCGTTCATACACAAACATTTGCAAGTAAAGTGATCCTGGGTTGAATCTCGAGTATATAAAAATAAATAAATAAAATTGTGTACTAGTAAAATCATACACTTTATGTCACAGAACATCAGCGACAGTAAAAAGGCATGATTGCAAAAATAAAAAATAAATCAAAATCCAAGCGCAAATGGGTGCATGTTAAATCTAATAATAATTCAGATTGTTTCATCTCGGAGTGTGTGAACAGGACGAGGCGAGACAGCAATGGAGGGAGATTAATGGGAATTTGATTAACAACACCGTGTCATGGCGCAGTTTGACACCTCGGAACAATCTGCCACTGAACCAGGACTGAACTTTACAGCTTTTATCGGAACGGGTCAAATGATTCGCTTTAAAAAAAAAACCCGAACAGGATAAACCGTTTCCACCTGACACTGGGAAAAACGAATTTATTTTATGTTCGTGTTTTTTCGGAGTTTTTTTCTTTGTTTCTTCACAGAAGTGCGCAAGGAAATGAGCACACCGCTTCTGTCCACCTATTATTATTATTATTATTATTATTATTATTATTATTATTATTATTATTATTATTATTATTATCAGCATTATAAATATTATTCTTATTATTATTATTATTATTATTATCAGCATTATAAATATTATTCTTATTACTATTATTATCATCATTATAATTATTATTATTATTATTATTATTATTATTATTATTATTATTATTATACACTATTATATAATATTCCCCTAGTAAAAATAGCATTTTGTCGGTGAAACAGAACCCTCAATATTTTATATTTTTATCCTTTACTAAATGGTTATTAGCTTACTATATGTATTTATATTATTCATTTATTTCTTAAAATGTAATTTAATAAACGATACGTGACATTTTTATTGTTGTTTTTTCCTCAAAGATGGAGTGTACATCCTTTTTTAAAATATATACATTAAAGTGAATACTTGAATCGTGATTATTACATTGTTTTGTTCATTGTTTTTTTTATTTAAAATATTTTTGGAGCCATATTTCAAAAAGAAAACAAGCGACAAGTTTGACATTAGTAAAAAAAAAAGTATGTGATGAGATAAATTAAAAAAAAGTAGAATAAAATGTAAAAAGGATACTAAAATAAAATAATAGAATAAGTGTAAAATAGAATGAAATATGTAGAATAAAATAGGCATAATAAAATAACATTATATAAGTATAATAAGATCAAATATATTTTTGAATAATAATAAAATCTCTAGTTTTTCTGGTTGGAATTGGGTTTGAGCAGGAAAGAGATTTGAGTGGCTGTGAGTCGCTTGTTGTTTCGGTTGTTGTAATGAAATGGGTCTAAGTGAAACAGGTGTTGACTAATGTATATGATAATGACAGCAGAACAGATGCTAATGCCGCATTGTTCCAGAGGCGCAGATAAGATTAGAATTCCACAACATCCATGCGAATAGAGCTGCTGCTCTCCCCTGCGAAGAAAAGCACCACAAACACGGCCGAAAATACACACACACACACACACACACACACACACACACACACACACACACACACACAGACACACACACACACACACGCATGCACATACTTTCAATAAGAAAGTTGCAGGAAATCTACATGCACTACTCAATGTACAGGAACAGATCAGCTCTAATAAAAGCTTGAATAATGGACATTACAAGCCATGTCATTTTTCTATGAACTATTATTCATTATTTTATTTTCAATAATGTAATCATTTAGAAATACAGGTCTGTTTGTGTGTGTGTGTGTTAGAGAGATTTGGAAAATAATTAAATAATTAAATATTTCAATAATAGTTTATCATGATTAAATTAATAATAATAATAATAATAATAATAATAATGATGATGATGATTGTGATGATGATGATAATAATATAATAATAATAATAATAATAATAATAATAATAATAATAATAATAATAATAATAATAATAATAATAGAACAGCTGAAAAGCTTCAAGAACAAATTTCGCCTCTTCTGTACAATGGCCTGAACAGTGAGCACAGATCAGGGATTATGCTGCAAACAGCTCAGGGCAACAATCACTGTGTCCATCATTCACAGCTCTGTTTTCTTTCCTTCCTCCATTCTCTGACTGCACACAATGCAGGTGTTACACATGCTCCAGCAGGTCAAGTTAACACCGTTTGCCTAAAGGATGTTACTCGTTTGCAAAGAGAGTACAGGAGGCAAAGGGGGATCTGCACTATAGTCACAATGTTATCTAAAATATAATGAGGAGAGAACGAGAGTTTTGGCAACCAAACAGAGACTATAGAATGTCAGGCAACAGGTTTTTTATTTAATGTAAAGAACAATTTGATAGAAAGAGTTAGCTTTTTTCAGTCTTCAGTCTTTCAGATTATCAGATGTAAAAAAAAAAATAATAAATCTGTATGCAAACCTCATTAAACCTGTTGTCTTTGATAAAGCGCACAATTAAATTTGGATGCCGTTTGTAGTACTGAAAGATAAAAAAAAAAAAAAGAATGGCCTTTCCAAGTCAAACTGAGAAGAACAGACCACAGTATGTACGACCTAATGAGTTGATAATGACAGTGGCCAAAAGGTGTGACTTCATTTAGTGGCCCCTGCATACCACTGAGATAACAAAAGGCCTGAGCGTGTAATTAGGATAGACCATAGTCTGGACTGAATAAGGTCTGTTAACAAAAGCTTGAAGGGAATCCACAGAAAGCATTTAACACTCTGACACCTTCGCCATGTTAGTTTTTCTTTCCGAAGCGAGTTCCTGATTACTGCCGAGGAAATACTTCAGCTTGTGAAACACTTTGACGTGTTTTTTTTACTTTTCGTGAGAATATACAACACAAGCTTGATTTGATGTTGAGAGTTTTGTAACCAAAGAATAATTGCAATTAAACATATGGAATATATATATATATATATATATATATATATATATATATATATATATATATATATATATATATATATATATATTCCTATATAATATTAGAACTTAGATTAGCATTATTATTATTATTATAATTATTATTATTATTACTATTAATAGGCCACAAAATATTAAGACTTGCTTGGAAAATAATAAAAATAATATAGAGATGATCTATACACACTGTCAGCATATGTATCGTAATTTGAGACACTGAAAAATGTTCTCATGGCCTATATCTTTTATTTAAAAGTAGTTTATTATTAGACTATAGTGCCACACTGGCGTATTATTGACCCCCACACCCACAATCCACAAATGTTAGTGTTAAAAAAATTCAGATTAAAGAATCAAATCAAACAGATAAGAAAAAAGAAAAACACCCCACAATCTGAAAACCACTGTGTTTCTCCTCGGCCCCCCCTGAGCCCCCTATTGGAAGCACTAACAGGATTTACCGAGGCCTCGGTCCCAAATGGAGGGCTGTTAGCATAGCGTGAATGTTATCAATGCTGTCCCACCTCTTTGCTATCAATTCTCCCCCCCACCTCCAGCCCATCTTTTGTCGTTTTCCTTATCAGCCCTACTCCATCACTCCCTCTAACAGAGTAGTGGCACTGTAAGCGAACCGCCAATGGGAGGATGGCTTTGTTAAGAGATCGAGCAGGTCCTGCCCCCCGCTCTCTCTCCTGGGGGTGATTTGATTGACGGCCCCTGCGTGGGCTGAGTGACAGGTGGCATTCGTTAGCCTGAGACAAACACTGCAGGCCTGGCTCATGCGAAGTCCCTAGTGGCGTGTGTGAGAGAGATCAAGCTTTGACTTGATTTCTGCATGCTCTAATTACCTTATTACCACATACAAAACGCTTACGACAATCATTTCCTACTTTATATATGTGCTGTTTATTATGTAAGGCTATTGTAATGTTTATACACTTAGTCAAGTCAAGTCAAGTCAAAAAGCTTTTATTGTCATTTCAACCATATATAGCTGACGCATTACACAGTGAAATGAAACAATGTTCCCCCTGAACGCTGATACAACAACAATCACAGAAAACACAGGGCTAAGGACTAGTAAGTGTCCTCGCCACATAAAGTGCATCGTGTGCAACCTGGTGCAAACACAAGACAGTGCACAAGACATTGCAAAACAATTCAGGACAGCGCAACACAAGACAAATACACAAAACACAAAATAGCACCGCCAGTAAACCCGTTGTAGTCTCACACACACACACTATTAGTCACACTATGACACTATAATTTGCACTGTGATTAACAACATGCACATTTATATAGAAGTGCCAGATGTAAGATGTGTCTCTGAAACTAGAGAAAATCCAAAATATGAGGTAGAAAAATACGACCTGTTTCACGCCTCTACACCTTTACAGAAAATGCATGTTCAAGCCGTATTCGAACAATCACACGATTCACGGTTTATATATTTATTTTTAATAGCACGTGAGAAACTTTTTTGACATGTAGGTGCTATTTATTACACTTTATAAATAATACTCATGATGGCTAACCTAATGATGATGAGAAAACACATGTATACAGACCGTAATATGAAATTTTTACACGAATAAAACTACGAATTGCAGAAATTCGAAATTTCTAGACAATTTTCGTTCCTACGAATTGTCCTGTGTGGGTTTATTGAGTGAAATAATGGGGAAAAGGGTACCTTATTGGTTAGGATGGTGGCCTTCTATTAGCAAGATCTTGAGTTCAAATCCCACTCTTGGGCCCTTGAGCGAGGCCCCTTAATCCTCTGTAGTAGGGATGATTAATCTTTAATTATACATTATATATAAATGAGTATCATTGAGATTGACGATAGTCGCTCTGGATAACGACACCTGCCAAACACAGAGATGTAAAATATTCGGCTAATTCGATTGTTCTCCTCATCTGGCCACATATCATTGGTCATGCCATTGACCGAAGTCTGATATAAAAAATCCAGTGTGACTTATACTTCACACTCTCACTAGAGACAGCTACGTGTCCTGGAGTGTCACCGTGTTGGTCTGATACATAGCATAGGTGGATTAGCCGGTGTTTCATCACACCAGGGAAAAATGTCATGCGGCAGAACAGAAACGTGGCACTAATTGATCGATGTCGTAAAGAATATCTATAAGAACTTAGTAGTTTCAGTGCTGTTTCAAAATGTCACACTTTTTTATTTTATTTTATTTTATACAATGGCCAACTTATGCTAGTCTAAAAATTGAGTCGCTATGACATCACAATTCTATTTACGCATTACAATAATCATAATCTGCAGAGAATGCAGCGCAGATGATGACGATGAAGAGTGTCCTTGCAAGCGTTTTTTATTTTGTATTTTTTTTTTTTTAGATTAACAAATGTACTTTTATGCAGCCGTATTTTTCCCCACCTAGCGCTCACAATCAATACCTGGGGTGCTTGTAAAGCATCTGTGATGTGACATCTACATTTTGGGCCATTTGTAAAACAAAGGCTACAAGGAAGCTGGAGGCCTCGGGCCTTCGAGTTTCACCCCCCCTCCTTTCCCCGGCACAATAGCAGGCCAGGAGTGCAGCGGTAGGGAGCAGCCCTCAGATGGAAATGAGCAACCAAACCAACAATGTAGCGCCTAATCTCTTCAGAGAGCCAGGAGTCAGTTACACACAGCAGTGTGGACCTCTCTGTGCTTTTCACTACAAGCGGCCTCGTCATTGAAACAGCACCCCCTCCACCCCCCAACCCACCCACCAACTCCCTCCTACACCTTTCCTCCGAGCGCATACACGCTCATACACATACACATACACCCCTGACCCCCCTCGTGTGCAGCCGCAGGATCCTCTTACACACAGGCAAGATACAAGCTACAACAGAAGGAGTTGGGGTGTAAAAGGCTTGAGGGGGGGTGTTCTAGACCCCTCAAAGCATAGGATTAGAGCTAATGTGCCCTCCTCGGGTCCTAATCTCTTCAGAGGGCTGATTTTGTTTGAGGGCTGCAGGGCAGTCAGATAAGTATCTATTACAGCAAGTCCTTCTTATCCTCCCAACAACACCCCTCCTAGTAAGAAAACGAGGGCTCGAAAGCACTCGCATGTCCACCCTCTCAGCCCTCTGATACCTCCAAGCCGCAAAAGCAAGTGCTGCCCTTTTTAGCGGCTAAGCTGGAATTAAGGGCTCAAGCCTTATGGAGGACCAACAGGGCCCATATTTACTCCATCTGGGGGAGCTCAAAGCCGAGCGATCGAGGTGAATCAAAGGCAGGGCGAAAAGAAAGGAGGGAGGATAAAAAGAGTCTCACCGATTAGCTGAAGGATAGGTGGGAAGCCGCGCAGGAACCAAAACGGGGGATCTGATAGGGTGTAATCTTGTTAGGATCATCCATGAGCCGGATGACGAGACTGGAGAATGCCATTTATTATCATAAGTGTCTAAAAGTTGATTGGGGGAAAAAGAAAGCATGCTTTGAGAAGATTTAGTTTGCAGGTGATGAATTTTTTTTGTAAAATCGGTTGACTCAAAAAAGCTGAGAAAAGGAAAGCCAGTTCTGGATTTAGTCATGAGAGAGAAATGCGCTGATGATTAACAATGACATCAGAACAGCGAGCAAATGTGTGCCAATGTAGACAAAACACACCAAAACATGTCAGTGAGTCAAAAAATATATATATTTGTTCATGTCATGATCATCTGAAAAAAAATAGGCCTTATTAGAACAGAAAACAAACGTGAAAACACATTTTACACTCAAGGCAAAAATGCTATTTTATTTATTGATTAATTTTTTATATTTTAATCCGAAAAATCTATTATGAGCTTCAACAAGACGTCACTGGTATAAAACGTTTCATTTAAAAGCAAATGAACTGCAATATGCAAAATAGTCATGTGAGGTGAGAAAAATAGCAACCGGTCAAATGCGGTTCATTCGGCTTTGGAAAGCATGTAGCAGCATTAAAACAATATATATATATTTATATAAGAGATTAGATATTATAAAGCCATATGACTTGAAACATCATAGTGTATAAAAAAAAAATAGACAACTCAAAAACATAAATAAAACAAAAATTATTTAACATGAACAAGAAAAAGAACAAACACCAGGTCCATAAATGCGTTCCTTGTAAAAGAACCAATTGTGCTCGACCCCCCGGTTACTGTACAGCAGCGATCACTGTTCAGCGAGAGAACTTCCTGGGTCTGAATGCAGGGACCACGAGCTGATGCGGGACGCTCCTTTCCTCTGGGACGGGTGCCAGTTCTTCTGCAGAACCCCATTTCTTCCGTGACTGAAACAGAGACGTTAGCTTCCTGTTGCGGCGCTCGGTCACCTGCGTGGGGCTGTGGTATCCGGCATCTTCAACGGAAAAGAAACAACTCAAAACCAACACCTAGTATTACTCATATGCCACTCATAGCATCTCACTAGAGAGTTGTCGTAACTCAGAACCTGACACATCGCGGGTGGATTCTTTGTTTCAGTTGGTTCCCAATGTAGCACACTTAACCTGAGAAGATCCCAATAAACATGCTTAAACCTCCCTTATACGTTTTCTTTTTCCTGTCTCTTCAACACACTCATAACACCAGTCAGACTCTATTCTACTCTCATGTATAAGTGCCTGATTATTATTGTTTTAATTATAAATAGGTTACATGAGTTTGATTAGGCTAAATAGGTTGTATCACGCTACTTCTATTGTATCTAATAAGTTCTATGCTAGTTATTAGGTCAATTTGTTGGATTAATATCGGTTTGATTAAAACGCACGCTAGGTTGATTTGAATGAGGGAGTCCCTCCCTTTCTGGAGTATATATAAGCGATTTACGGATCAGTCGCCTTACGAGTCGCGGTCGCAATTATTTTCACGTAAATAACTAGCAATTATTTTCAAAATAGAAAGAATACAATGATTCCAATCACATAATGGAATGACCCATAATTCTAGCCTTGACAGCGGTAACCGAAGGTTTCTGAAAAAGCAAAAAAAAAAAAAACGTCCATCCTGAAGACTTTCTATAATCACACTCTTGATGTCACCCAAATGAGTCTGGTTCCTCTCAAGGTTTCTTCCTCATAACATCTAAGGGAGTTTTTCCTTGTCACAGTCGCCACGGCTGCTCATCAGGGATAAATGCACACCATTCACCTTAACTCTGTTGTCTGTTGTGAAAAAC
Organism: Silurus meridionalis; assembly: GCF_014805685.1. Taxonomy (NCBI): domain Eukaryota; kingdom Metazoa; phylum Chordata; class Actinopteri; order Siluriformes; family Siluridae; genus Silurus; species Silurus meridionalis. Next base: position 11,678,595 of record NC_060899.1, read on the forward strand.
GCTATAGAAGTAAACTTGACTTGACTTGACTTTCCTGCGCCAGAACTATAACTCAAATTTTAAAAACAAATAATAATAGAAATATATAATCTGCTCTTTTTTTAAATATAAAAGCCTGCTATCCGATTTTCCTTTGTACGTTCTTACGTTCTCTTCTTCAAAAACTGATCAACCCCTTCTGACCAATCAGAGCAGAGCACTTAATGGTACGGTATAAGGTGTGCACACATGTTGAAAATGATTTGAATTATTATTTAGAATGCGCCGAACCACAATAAGGGGCTTGTAGTAGTCATTCAGGAAGACATTCAGTTGCAGTTTAGAGGTTTGATATGTGGGTGTGCACCATCAAGAGACACGGCTCTATTAATACATTGAAAGGTAGAGGCGTTTGGTATGACTGTGATTACTCACTCGGATCAGTGCTGTCCTCCGCTTTCTGTAAATTCAGGTAATGGGATGCTAAGTGGCCGCTGTAGTCACGAACATTCTCCTTTGCACCTATTTGACAAGACGGAGTATCAATGTAAGCATGTTATTTATTACATCATTATTATTAGTAGTAGTCGAATTAGTAGTAGTACAAATTCAATCAAATAAAATAATATTAAATATAGTTTAATTAAATATTTAGGCCACAAAGATACAAAATTCTTAATTCTGATCAATCAGAAGGTTTTGATTCCTTTTGTATTACAGCAACCCACAGAGTTTTGTATCTATGTATTGAATACATTATAATATTATACATTACAATAATTATTATTTACTATAATTATTAAAATATGATTTAATGTAATATTCTTTTAATAAGCGTTTTTTTTTTTTAATAAGCATTTTTCTCTCTCAATATAACAACATTCACAGCCTTTCTTTGTTTCGTTAGTTAGTGAGGGTCTCCACCTCTAAACTGCTTCAGCGGATGTTCTACAGTTGTAAGCGGAACAAAAATAGGCACAAAATGATTAGCTGTCAATTATCAGCTATCGTTCGCTTAATAGATAGAAAAGGATTGTTTGGAAAGTTTGGTGCTGATGGTCTGTTATAGGAAAAGCATCAATTTTGCAGTAGCCCACCCTTTCATAGATCTGTTATGTTACTATAACAGCGTTTAAATCGTTTGCTTTATTTTGAGAGAAGAGTTTGTTGAAACGTGTTACCAACATAACTACTGGTTAGTTACGACTTTCTCGTGTATCTCATCTCTTCATAAGCTGGTCCCAATTGAATTGAAATATAGAATATAGAAATATAGAAATTGGCAAGAAAACACCTGCCCGTAGGCTTCAATTTAAGGGTAGTTTGGAGTGTTTCTACTACAGGAAACATGCTGATCTTCACATCTGCACAGATTTAGTGTCATTATAATACAGAGATCACTAATCCATGATAACATGAACAGGGACTTACCGTAGGTTTGGACGAGTAAATTAAATATATGCATATGACGATGTAGTGCAGCAATGTGTAAAGGTGTGTATCCCTGGAAGCCAAAAAGATTTAGTCTCATTAGAAATAAAATAATATCATTTTGTTTAATATCGACAACAAAAAGAAACAACGAAGACTTACACCCTAGCGCATCCAAAGCCACAAATCCGTCCGGCGTGCATAAATCAGAGTAGAATCGGGAAAGAAGCGAAAGACAGAAGGAAAGAGAAAAAAAAAAAAAAACACGAGAGGGTGAGAGGACACAAATTAGGTGAGGTTACAGCAACAGACCCTAATAACAGCATGATAATTGGCTGGTAATTCAGTGCAATTGCTCCTCTCAGGGCCCAGCTATTGGAATACATGAGGACATTGTTTAGGGGAAGTGATTAACATGACACAGTTTGATTTATGAACACGCGCTGTGAAGCAGAGTTCATTTGTACAGCTGGGGTTCTCAGTAAGTGGAGTTATGGCAGAAGTTTGGAAAGCAGGCAGGCATGGGAGAACGGCGTCACTGTAGATTACCGATTTCCCGTAAGAAAAGAGGACAAACTGGGGCAGGTACTTACATGCTGTAGAGAAAAAAAAGACAGAAAAAAGATATTTGCTGTTTAATTAATAAAGCTATAGAACAATAAATTGTTTTAAGACAAAAAAACAAACACCAGACTATCCAATGATCTACTGGAAAGGTTCTATTGAGTAAAACGTACGGCTTTGATGTTGACGTCGGCCCCTGCTTTAGCCATCGCGACAGCCATGTCTTCTTTTCCATGCTTAGCAGCCCAGTGCAGAGCGGTCTGAGAAACACAAACACTCAGTGTAACACATCGGAAATACTGTACATGAGTCCACACTCCAAGTTTCTCTCCAAGAGATAAAACAGCTTTAAAAGTAGGTGAAAATAAATAACCATAATCATATGATCCTCCTTGTACCAAAGGACATATTTGACTTGAATGAATGCTACAATCGTCCTCAGCACACATTTTATGCACATCATTTAAAAGTGTGCAATCATTTGACTATTAATTAAAGGCAGAAAGTCTTTATTTTAATCCCTCAATTAGACAGAACACATAGAAAATAACAAAAAAGCAGCCAAACCAACTAATAACTATATTCCTCAGTGACCTCAGTGCTGAAAACATTAACTTTTATAATAACGGGGTGAGATTTGCTTCACGTCCAACACTAGAGGAATCAATGACGTACAGGAAAGATATAATGCAAGATCTTTTTACTGTTCGCCGAAAAGACTTTATTCGAGGATAAGACTTATGATCATTTTTGGGGGAAATCTGTAATATATATCAATTTGAACATATTGCAAATCATGGGATTGAATAGACACAGTATGCTTTATAAACTAGCATACAAATTAAAACGTATTAAACATGTCAAGTATGCTATGTTCTTAAAGCAGAGATTTACTTTTAGTACATTGCAACTATTTACAATAATATTACAATATAAATACAATAAGTACACTATAAAAACTTGCCACGTATTGACAAAAAAATGATGAGCAATTATAAAATGTTACATAATTCATGCATTAATAAATGGCTCATTCACCTTTAAACAAGAAACATTATAAACTTTAGAACTTAATGAAGTTGCTCTTAAATTTAATTAGATTTAAAAAATAATAATTTAAATAATATTTCATATAGTTCTACCCCTGAATGACTGATCACTTAAATCAAATAGGTTAAAAGATAAAACCCATCATCTCTGTTGTCATCACATAATTAAACATTATGATTATTATTATTCGTAGTAGTAGTATAGTGTGTACTATTTGGTATACACTTTAATATGATTGCAAATGTATTCACACGCCTGCTGTCACTTACATACATATATAGTTTATTCATTACAGTTCTGTAAAGTGATGTTTTGCTCATTTATTTACTGTATATTATTAATTACAGTTCACTCCCCCATACTGATCCCTGTTCTTTAAGACTCCGGGTTAGGCTAGACCACGTCTCGAAGATATTTTCAAGTGACAATGGAACGCGTCTCCATCGTAAATAGTCGCCTGTACTTGAATGCTGTTTAATGTTATGCTCATTTGCTATAAACTTTTGTCTAAAACTACAACTTTGCATTTCTCAATAAATGACAACAAAATTTGCATCTGTTTGTAGATGAATGGAACATTGTGGAATGCCCACAAAACCAGTTAGTTCCTGTTCTTACGTGACAGGCCCTAGAAATAGTCATTTAACCACCCACTCTTGATCTACTTAGTCTTGAAACTAAATGCAAAATACAAAAAAAAAACTAAACCTTTTTTTTTTTTTGTAAGCCAGAATGTTGTAAGCCGGACACACAAAAATATTCATCGAATGTATAAAAAGCTTCCTCGTATCAAAATGCTTTTTTTGTTAAATTATTTTTAATAGTTTCATAATTGTATTATTGTATGTTTTTTTGTTTAGAAGCTTCAACTCTAAAAGCAATCATCGTGTATAAATGCTTGATTATAACCCTGGTGGAAAATGAGAAGGTTAATAAACACTGTCTAATTTAAAAGCTCAACAGGAATGTGATACAAGATTAGTTGTATTAAGTGGCTTGTTGGTTCCTTCTTTACGTAAGATCACAGGTTTTAATCCCTAACAAGGCTTTCTGGGAATCGCACAATCCCTGTGCAACATGACCCGAGCTTTCATACATCAGCTATGCTCGGTTTGCTTTTCCTGGCTTGCTCCTCACTCAGAGAATGGACACGGCCGTGGGCTTCTGTTGGTCATTGGAGGAGGGGCCCAGCTGCGCTCGGAGAGGACGGATTCCTGCCATCTAATGGCAGCCTAATTACAAAACAACAAACCAGTGTGCCCACTGCGGGGGAAGCTTGGGCCTGTCACCCAGTGCAAGATTGATGATGTTGGTATGACCCTGTGATGGAGGACCCACCCAGGCATCAGCCCACTGACAAGCCCATCAAGAAGACACAGGGCCACCACCACCACACACACACACACACAAGCTGAAGCTACACTAATGGACAAGCACTGAGAACAGAAATGATGGATTCTACATGCACAACCTGATGTTTAACAACACACTCAGGCTAAAAAAGCACAAACACACGGATGTACAGTAATCACGTGTTCACGCTCGCCTTTCGTTTGTTCGAAGGCCATTTGGATTTGTTCTGCACAACTCCGTATATTTATCTTTTTTTAACGCTGATGAGTATGAGAATGAAACTGTAGACTATTTCTACAGTTTGAAGAGTGTCAAATGATTTGGGTAAATCCCTTATAATAAATCAGCCTGACAAATAAAATAATAAAATGAACCTTTTTTTTAAACGTGTAGAAACACGGTTTGGTTATAACCTGCTTTTCTTTTTCTCTCTCATGCGTTTTGTAATAAATCGTGTGAAAATGACCCAAACAGCTGTTGGTAGTGTTTTTTTTTTTTACTCCTCTATATTCCACTGTATGTGTCCCTGGTGCAGCAGGACGACCCTCAGCCCCTCCTCTAGGCTCGGCCCTTGAGACAGATTGTGATAAATGGAGTCTGGCTCTTCTATCTACGGACCCATTGTCCTCGATGTCACACTCTCGAGACGGATTGGTCATCGTGCCGTTTGAGCGACAGTCCGACAGGTCTCTGGGGGTGAGGTGTGACGGACGATGGCCGACAGGATGTGGCGTCTCCTGTCCTCATTGCTCAACTTCCTGTCTAGGCCCTGCGGGGTGCCCCTCTGGCGACACTGAGTAAAATAGAGCAGTAAAACATCCGTGTCCTGTTCTAGGACTGTTAACAAGGGGCACAATGGGGTGCACTGCCACACATATTCACAACATCTTCGAAAAAGGAGGAGATGGGGAAATGATATACTTACAAACTGGAGGAAGGAAGAGACGGGTCCAGGACAACGGGAAGAGAGAGCCGTGGTATACAGGACATGAAGGGGAGATATAGAGAAACACAGAAAGAGAGAGATAACAGGAGGGGGTAAGGGATGGGTACAGGTGGCTTTTCATTCGCACGTTATCTATCTTGCACTCGTTGACGGACAGGTCCAGCTTGCAATGCTCAAAGGCCAGGAATGTTTACGCTGCATCTGGGATGACGGGCGTTTATTTTTGGGGTCGCCCTGCGAGAGGAGCAGCTGGAATTCCAACCCCCTGCCAAAACCGCACCCTTCAAACATGTGAAAGGAAAACGCAGATAGCGCTTGTGTCAGGTTACCTGCTATTGCTGTAATGGTGCATTCCCTGAGGCTCAAGGCGATGCTTAACCACTTTGAGTGCGTGGAGGACTTAAGCCAAAGCCAAAGAGGAAAAAAAAAAGAAAACAACAACAACAAAAAAGAGCATCCCTCTCAAGCAATGCTTAAGCTCTGATAAAACCTTAAAAGTCACTTAAGAGTAGAAACAACCCTTAATGACAGGAAATTTTCTAATTCACCATGACCAATCAGGCACTTTGCCAACTTAATATTGTCTGGCGTGACCTGGCCAGCTTGGCATGCAAGTCCAGGCTGGCAGCCAGCGAACGGAGGGAGGGCATCAAAGCCACCCGAGGTCAGACCCGACATTGTTCCCCAATTAATCCTAGCCTGCGCTATTACTTTCAGATTATCTTTAAGTGGTTGAAGTCTTTGAGGTGGCACCTAATCTCCCCTGTACTTCAATGCTTGCTGTTGTATCTTGTCCGGGTGGGGAAGGGAGAGGCTTAGTGGCTCTTAGAAGGTGGTCCAAGCCAGGACACTGTGAGAACTCCGGGCCAGGGAGGGACAACAAACACTGAGGCAAAGCTCTTAAGCGCACATGCAAGGGAGGGAGAAGAGACAAATAAAAGGATTTGAGCTTGTTTTGAGGGTGCAGGAGCTAAAAAGCCATCTTTCATAATCCTTTTGATAGTAGGTCTTTGAAATGTAAGCCTGGGACAGATCCCCCCCTCCACAACTCCCTCCTTTTTTTTTTTTTTTTTTGCGTTCCTTCACTCTGCACTTGGGGGAACCAGGGAAAGAACTGTGTAGAAACGCGAACATTTTTTTGCGGTAGAAGACGTCATTAGAAATCATTTGCTATTTGCTATTGAGATTTAAATGATTACTCACCCCCTAAAGGTTTTCAAGCGCCGACCAGAGAAACGTATATTAGAGGAAAAAAAATGGAAAAGAAAGATATCATTAGCAAATAGTTATGATAAATGTTAAAACTAAGTAAGGGTTTTGAAGAGCTGGTACTTACTGAGGTAAAATCCTGGATTGGTGTGTGCATGTAAAAAAAACAAAACAAACAAAAAAAAACAGCAGAACATTATTTATAACATCAACATTTGCTGATAAATCTGTTAGAGGAGGTTTAATCTAAATAGTACTTTTTTGTTGGCCAGTGAGGCGTCCTGTTTGAGCAGCTGGGTGAGGTGTGAGAGTCTGCCACATGCTGCAGAGTAGATCCACTCTTTCTCAATAGGATCCAGCTGCAGCGAAAAGCACGACAAGAACACACTCAGGTGAACATCACTAACATCACCGTGCTGAAATATCAAACATCTGTTTGGTACGAGCACACGGCTGCATCACGGCCCACAGGTGCAACGTGATAAGGTCGGGTTTTGATTGCGACATACGATAGAAAGAGACTAGAAGATGGCGTATAATACAAAGAGAGATCCAGATGTGAAGTGAAACGATTTGGGCTGAAGATAATATTTTAAAAAAATGTTTTACGAGAAATTTCTTTAAAAAATACTGTACAAGCTTATTTTCATGTTAGAATTCGACAGCTAATACTTAAACAATAATGATAAATCATGATAACGATCGAAATAATAATGATAAATTGAAAAAACTTTTATTTAACCTATTTACAGAAAACCTCACCTCATCCAGAAACACCTCGCCTTGCATCGTTCATGCGTCGCGAGACTCACGACTTCGTGAAATTTCATCGTAGACAAATATTAAAGTAGAAAAACTTTGCAGACAATTACGCAAAATTCGAAAAACACCGACGCGAAAACAAAATAATGGAAATATGAGAACTTTGGGTACCACACAATTATTTAGGCTTTTAAATGATTTTATACATTACACAAGATTGTTTTGTATATAAATATATATAAATATTTTATCATTTATTTTGATGCAATTTTAAACCCTTTTATTTCCTTTAATAGGTTTTAATATAAATTATAAATATAATTTAGCATAAACCAAATTTTTTTTCTCCAATTAACAAAAAGTCCAAAACCTGACCTGATGCGATATCTGTATTGTATCGCATATCGTGAGAATCGCAATTTATTTTCATCATATTAACCAACCCTTAACTAAGAACACTAATTTTTGAACTTTTATTACCCTTAAATTAACTTAAATTATAATTTAAGTAAAATCTGAATTTTTAAAGTGGATGAAAATCATTTTAAACGTGTCTTTTGACAAAATGTCGTTTTTTTCAGGGGGTTTTTTTGCGATTTTTTTATTATTTTGCTTTATTATATTCATGATAGCAACAGCCTATAGTAGTCTTTTAAATATGCATATATTTTATTTAAAATGGGAAAAAAAATTCTGTAGTAAGAAGTTTGTCTGCTTTAGAACAATGTACATTACGAGCACTACACAAAAAACTGAATTAATTTAACATTTATAGAAGGAGTCTCCAGCATCAGTGGTGAATGTTTATGTAGTCATAGTGTGGATGTGGAGAGAAAAAAAAATCGATGAATTGTTCTCTATAACAGGACACTTACAGCAACATTTGCAGAGCCTACACTACCCGTAGATTCTTCCTCCTGCTCCGATTCAGACTGGAAAAATAATAGACAGACAGAGAAGAGGAAAAAAAAAGAGAAAAAGAGATTAGGTGCATTTTAATACAAAACAAGACTTTCATAATACATGAGATCTGTTGCTCATCTCCAATACACAAATTCTGTCCCTGTGTATGTGTGTGTCAAAGCAGCAAGCTTCCTCCTCGTCACTTCTACTGTGTGTGTTTCTAAAAGAATTTCCGTCACCGTCACGCTGTTAATCAAGCAGCGATGTGTGAGACTCGTTGGTTTGGCTGTAAGTACAGCATAAGGACCATAGACATCAATACACACTCGGGGGGGGGAGGTATTACAGAAGAGATCACAGATTCTGGGTAGTGATACAATGCGAAATAAACGAGAAAGAAATAGAACATGAATAGAATATGAAACGTATTGCATTCTCAGAGGAGAGGATACGGGAGAAAGACGAGTTTCCACCCTTTTTAAATAGAGACGAATCCAGGCAATGGCATGCGGTCAAAACCCAGAACAATTTGCTTCTCTGAAAGCTTAATTGCTCACATTGGGTACTTTGCTCCTTTTGAAATTATGTTCACGAGAGGCCAGAACACTTTGAGGGCCAATCTGGCTGTATGTACGCCGGCTGAAGTGTTCGTGAGAAAGGAAAATGGATGCTGATTTTTCCCCCCCAAAAAAAAAAAAAAAAAAAAGCATGTGATCGCTAAGTGTTCTGAGGGCAGGGGAGCTGCGGTCAGCCAGACAGAGAGCAAACACAGTCTTTCTTTCATGTGCTCTGCGCTAACTGTCCAAAGTGTCCGCTGTAAACGGTGCCGCATTTAACAGCTTAGACGGGCCGTGGAAAAGGTAACTACAGACAATCAGTTATTAACTGTCGGGACCTGAACATTCGCACTTGTCCTCTGATCCAGGTTTTTAAGCTTGAATGCGAGTAATTATTGCCATGGAAACTCACAGTAGGAGTTTTTACTTTATTTTGAAATTATTATTATTATTATTATTATTATTATTATTATTATTATATACATGCACAATTGGATTTTTCTACATGCACAGTTATGGTCTTTTGAATCCATGGATGAACAAGGAAATGCGGTTAAGAGTCAAACTCACTCATGTAACTGTATAGCTAATGTACATTACTTATTATATTACAAGTAATATGCAGTGTTTAAGGCTTTGGGTTACTGAACAGAAGGCCAGAGGTTCAAGCCCCAGCATCACCAAGCCCCCTGAACCTTCTGTGCTCCAAGGGCGCTGCATGTCTGAACCAGCGTCCTGATATGTGAAGAAAGGATTTGACTGCACAAAAATGTCTTCCTTTAATATTTAATATATATAATTCCTAATGTTGATTGCATTTTTATGTCTCTTTTATTTGTAATCTTTCTTCTTATTATTTTTTCTTTTATTTAATGAGATAGTGAATAATTGTTTTTAGTTAATAAACAATTTATTCATGCAATTTTGTAATAAAATTAAACGAATGTTTCTTAATTAAATAATGAAAGACAGTTTCTACTGTTTTGTCTAATAGCTTTGCCAAACCCGATCTACATCCGAATGGTGGGTGAAGAAAGATGATTATTTTCTCTCTAATGAGGAAGAACATGTTGCTGTTTTACACAACAACAGAGCGCATCTTTCACATGGAAATCCGAGGCCTTTTCATGTTCTGCTTCCCCGAGCAGCTCCAGTAAAGCAGAATAATTGCTCTGTCGCCCCCTGGTGGTTTTGCACGGCATACATTTTTTGGTTACATTTTCTTGCTTCTTTAAGTGCTGGAGACTAACCTTTGACCCCGAGTCCTTGTCCAGGTCATCCTCTGTGTCTGTGGGTTCAGGATTCTCCTCTGACAGTGGTTCTGGGTTCTCCACTGAATGATAGTCGACTGTTACCTGATTATTAACGACAGACAAGATCCTTTAGTAAAAACGAATGTTGAGAGGTACATACAGCATCCTGCACAGCATATATATAGACTTGTGTATAATCAGCTATTTGAGTATTCAATGTATTTTTTCTATGTAGCTTTTTTTTTATCGCTTCGAAATGTCTTGACAACTGAAACAGGAAACTGTACCGGTTGCAGTCAGTGAAAACTTTCCTGTTGTAGTGTTAAACCACAAACCACACTTCACAATCTATAGTCGTGTTCTTGCCAACCAGCTCATGGCTCAAGCAACCCATTCACATGTTCTATTTTCTTCCTAATTCGTCTCCGATTCAGCAAACGAGTTCACGTTTGCGTCGCTGTGAGCCGTTTGTGCTCGAGTGACACATCAGAGCTCGGGTCTAATGTTTAATTCACACCCAGGCTGAAAGAATGGCTGTGACGCAGCATATCCGGGAAGGAAATTCACACTTGGGAAATGTGGCAAAACTGACAGCCACGGGTCAAAATGTAAAAAAACAAACAAGAATAAAGCTGGAGAAGGAAAAAAAAAAGTACCGGCGTCATTTACAATTTATTTTTGCGCTTGGCTGCTAACAAACGTTGTTTAATATCGTTCCTTGCATCATAACACCACTTCGTACCTCCATTGTCCTTTACTTATGAGTCTTTATTAGTCATATTATAAGCCAGATATCACACAAGTTAGCTCATCCCTGTCACATCTCTGCTACTAACAAGTGTGGGTGAAAGCTAGCATGTGCTTCCTGCAGGACACAGGGAGGCTGCCGGTCGCTACGTGTTTTTTTTTTCTTTTCAACTGTCGCAATAACAAGACAGACACCAACCATTGGTTAGTATTGCTCAGAATGTCTCGTGAATGTCTTGTGAAGTATATACGCATTGAATTCATTGCAGCCAAGCGATCTTATCACCTATCTCTCAACAGCCAGTGCAAAAAAAAAAAAATGCCATAACAAAGTTTCTCCGTCCACAGAATTCGGGCATGGGGTGCAGGCTTCTGCTGTCCTTCTCTTACACACTCCAGACCCAATCAGAATCGAGGAATATGCCACAATTACATTTACATTTGCAGCATTTAGCAGACACCCTTATCCGGAGCGGCATAAAAAAACAACTTTGTGTTTCAAGGAATAAATCCACACCATCCATGGTTAAAATACCATCAGCCTGTTGAGGGGAATTACTGCACACTTTTTCTTTTTTTTTATTTCTATTTTTTTATAATTACAACGATCAAACAAACGGGTACATCCGAGCAATGAAACCAATGAGACTGTCCTGTTCATGTCTGAAAAACTATGGCAATTTTAAAAATCTTTCCGGATCTCTGACTCGACATTCTACCATGGCTTCCCTCAGATATTTCACCACCACTTCACTTCCTGTTCCATTTGTTGTCTCCTGCATCTCCTTACAGAGACGCTTCCTTATTATGTTAAAAACGTTCATTCGCTCGTTACTATAGCTTTTTTTTTCCTCTGATGATCAAGGCATTTCCACATTACATAATTTACTATAAAATCAAGTCAAGTCAAGAGGCTTTTTTTGGCATTTCCTCCAGAACCCTGGTGCTACAGTAAACAACATAGAGCTACAACACAACACAAAGCTACATAACATAAAGTGCAATCTAGTGCAAACAGTGCAGACAAAAAACATTACAGACAGACAGACAGACAACACAAGACAGTGTGGGACAATACACATAACACAAGATAGCACCGACCAGTAAATCTACTGTATACTCTGAATATTCAGTACTGTGCAGAGGACTATAAAAACTATAACCAGGAGTAAAATAAAAACAAATACAATGCAGTGCAAAAACAGCAGTAGCAGCAGTTAAGAGGTGCAAAAAAACAGCATGTAAACGGGTTAAGTATTAATAGTAAATAAATGGTGGTGGAATGGTGGAGATGAGTAATGAGTGTGTGTTAAGTTCAGGTTGTACAGTTCAGTAACACACAGTTGAGTGAGTGAGTGTGTGTGTGTGTGTGTGTGTGTGTGTGTGTGTGTGTGTGTGTGTGAGTTCCAGTTTAAAGTGTATATCTAAAGTGTATATATAGTCAAACTATTATCTTCATATTGCCTGACCCTAGACGCTAGCTCAGCATTTCAATACCAGTCTGGGCAAATATACACTTGGTCTGACGAACGTGGAACAAGTCCTGTTGCTTGTGCAATTGCACAAGGTTGCTGAGCTTTCTGGAGAGTGCAACTATTCAAAACTGCCCGTATTCTTTACACATGACCTAGCAGACGCCAAGCCCGGTTATGGCAGACGTCTCACACTTACGCCATCCGTTTCCTTTTTAGGCGAGTGAACGCCGTTTCCTACAGCAACTGCTATGAAAAATTGATTGCGGCACACTCAACACATGGCGTGTTTGATAATCGGGCGTGTTCGTAGTAATTCATAATTAATAAGACGAATTGCCCTTTAGGACCAAAAGATGGCCGATTAATCATAATAAACAACCACGATACCCCGTTCTCTCCACCTGGCATAAAACGATTCAGCTGTCCTTAAAAATGCACCCAATGCCTACATAAAACCTGTCTATCTGCCGTAATCTCCCTTATCTCTGTGTGATTCTCCGCTCCAGGTGAGCAAACGCTTGGAAGCCAACAGGGCACGCAAACAGCTTTCCAAGAGAACACTTGCCTGCAAATGAATGTGGGGCATTGGTAAACATCTCATGCTGAGCTTTAGTGGAAATGAGCTCTACACAGGAACGCTATTGCATAAATCGTGGGATTTTTTTACAAATATATATTTATATTTTCCCTCAAAAATGTGAAAAATAAGGCAGAAAACCAGTGTAAATAAAAGACATGACTGACTGAATTAAGGTTAGTATGCGTTAGTATGATTTTATTATACACTATATGGACAAAATAAAATTGCTTTTTGAACATCCTATTCCACGTTTAGTCCCCATTTACTGTTTAGCCTCAGGGAAGATGTTCCACTAGATTTGGAGTATGCTTGTGGAGATTTATGGTCATTCATCCACAAGAGCGTTAGGAAAGTCAGGTACTGATGTAGGTGAGGTAAAGAGTCCTGGGGTGCAGTCAGCTTTCCATTTTATCCCAAAGGTGTTCAATAGGGTTGAGGTCAGAGCTCTACAGCAGGCCACTCGAAATCTTGAACTCCAACCTGTATAAACTATATCTAGAAGAACCACAGGTCAGATGTCCTGATACTTTTGTCCATATAATGTAGGTTGAAGTGTTTAAAGCAGAATATACCGCTGTGACAAAAAAAACAACATGATGAAGCCACGTGTCCAATAAATAATTTCAATTACAACAAAGGATATATATATATATATATATATATATATATATATACAATAAACAAATTTTTCTTCTATTAATTATATATACAGTTAAAAAGCTGCAGTTGCTAAGCAGCATAAAGATCAGGATATTTTGCAGACGGAGCAACGATATAAGTTAGATGGTGTCGAAAAAACTGGTGCATCGATACGGAATACGGTTATGGTCACACGTGTGTGTGTGTGTGTGTGTGTGTGTGTGTGTGTGTGTGTCTGTGTGTGTATTAAACTTAAAAGCAATCGTTTTAAACTTGAGCGAAGCAGCAAGCAGCATTGGGACCATTTACTAATACGTCCCCAACTAGTGATGTACTCACATCCTCGCCCTCATCTGGCTCTTGGGCATCAGTAACAGTAATGGTGGGTCCTACACACCATTCCACTTGATTTGTGTTTCTCTTCAGAATACCCGACTGCAAATGAACCTGGGGTATTAGTACACAGAGAACGTCTCATGCATTCAATTTTATGGAAATGAGGACTTATTGTTCGATGAGCTTTCATAGAAATGAGCTTCACATGGGGAACCCTATTACATAAGTGGTGTGTAACTGTGTGTGACCTAAATCATTGTATCTGTTTTGTAGAAATATATTACTAATATTCATAGAAAAATACTATTTGTCAAAAAAAGGTGTCAGGAATATGGTTACTATATGGACAAAAGTTTGTGGACACCGGACAATAAGGTTCCTACGGACGTTCGATTATCCCATTCCATATTTAATCTCCATTTGCTGTTATAAAAACCTCGACCCCAATGGAAAGAAGTTTAATAGATTTTGGAGTGCGCTTGTGGAGATTTGTGCACATTCAGCAATAAGGGTGGTAATAACACAATTGTGTGCCTCCGACATTGTGGTGACATTTTGGGGAAGAACTTCATATGGCTGAAAAAGTCAAGGTGTCCCAATACTTTTGTCCAAATTGTTCTGTGTGCACGTTTTTTTTTTCGCACTTGCTTCCGCTTTCCGCTCATTACATGATGTTGTTTTGTCTAACTAGCACGGTTTACTATATGTAAACAAAAAGTATTATTTTTAATGGTTTTTGTTTGGTTGTTTTTTTGTACAAATGTAAAAAAATCATGAAAAAGTGTACATAAAAGGCATGAAATCAAAAGTGAGTGATTTGATCATATACTGTATGGAGGTGTTTGATAAACAGATCAGCATCATCTATAGACAGAAGTTAGGTTGGTTAAAAAAAAAAAATGGGTGTATTAATACAGATGTTATTTATGGTCATTTATGGCATTTAGAAACAGTTTAAACCGCTGCTTTTGTTATTGATCCGACCGAAAGCAATCGTTCTGTTCACATTCAGAGATCTTGAGCTAATCAATGTGTTTTTTTTAACAGAGCATTATCTTATACTTTCCCATGATGTACTCACATCTTTGCTCTCGTCTCGGTCTCGGTCTCGTGCATCGGTAACAGTAATGGTGGGTCCTACACACCATTCCACTTGATTCGTTTTCCTCTTCACTCCCTGCCCCGAAACCGCAGGCTCTGATTCACGCTCCTGCATGAGTTGCTTGTACTTCTTCTTCAGGATAAGGTACTTCTCTCCCTGAAAAAATAAAAATACAAATTATTTAAAAAATACATTAGAGACAAAACAAATACCATGAAAATCTTACAAATGCTGGTTTCTTGGGTTTGAAATAAATGTGCCTTACTAAAATATGTATTTGAGTATCCACATCATGACTGTGTGCATTAGAATACTGCTTGAAATCACAGAAAAGCTTCTCTAACTGAGAGAAACCAGAATTCACAGGAATTGCAGCTTAAAATAGAAATGCACTAAAACCCATATTAGGTATCAGATGAACTATTGCTCTGAAAATAAATTAGTACTGGATCTGCTTTCACACATTTTCCAGTGTTGCTTTATTTATCTAGTGATGACTGCAATGTTGACCTACCCCATGAACTGTCCTAATGAAAATACAATGAACTGCAAATTGCTTAAAAGTCTTCCATCATCACCTGATTATATCTTAAATATATACAATATCAGGCATAAGATTATCAGCACCTGTATAATATTGCGTTGGTCCCCCTCTTGCTGCTAAAACAGTTCTGACCCATCGAGCATTAACAGCATTAACTTCTTCAGCAGTTTGAGCTACAGGAGCTCGTCTGTTGGATCGGACCACACGTGCCCTGAATTCGCTTCCCACGTGCATCAATGCGCCTCAGCCACCCATGACCCAGTCGTCTGACCAGCACTATTTGGCTTTTGTCAAACTCGCTCAAAATTCTTACATTTTCCCATTTTCCTGCTTCTAACACATCGACTTTGAGGACAAAATGTTCACTTGTTGCAGAATACATCCCACCCACTAAGAGGTGCCATGATGAAGAGATAATCAGTGGTATTCACTTGTCATAATATTATAATGTCATAATGTTATATATCAATTTTGGAATGTGCTTGTGGAGATTTCACATTCTTTCAGCCACAAGCACTTTAGTAAAGTCGGGTACTAATGTAGGGTGAGGAGGCATGGGATGCATTCCAATTCCAATTTATATACAAGGCCACTGAAGCTCTCCCACTCTAATCAATGTACACCTATTAATGCAATCTAATCATGGCTTTGGCACAGCGGCATTGTCATGCTGTCATGTCTGTGTAAAGCTGCTTTGAGACAATGTTCATTGTTAAAAGCGCTATACAAACAAAAATGAATTGAATTGAATTTAAGGCTGTAGCAGGTTTGGGTCTCCCAGTATAGGTCAAAATTATATAATGATACAGGGTCACACTGGGAAGGGGGAAATTTTGGAACTAGAAGTTGGCACGTCAGTTTCCCGTGCGCTCATTTTGAAAAAACATGTTGAGCCTCAAGAAAGAAAAAGTCCTCGGGTGGTCCGTACACCAGAGATTATCGAGGCTGCCATCGCGAGGATCCTTCGCTGATCCGTTCGTCAATGAGCTGTTTCTTCAAAATTAGCACTCACACAATCACCATTCTTATAAAAGGTTTTACAGTGAAGGCTCCTTGTGCACCACTCTGCTGAGGTCACACTGATTCCAAACAATTGCAGATGCGCCGCAGGGTTGCCAAATACAAAATTTTCCCGTTTCCCTGCGCCACCCTGTATATGTCACATAGTAATTATCAAAAAATAGACACTAGACGGTCTTTCCAGAATCAGGAATAAGAACGAACAAAGGAAGTGGATGGTAGCATCAATAACACAAAGAAGCCATTCAGATACATTCAAATGCCTGTGAAGAGAGAGAACAGTGTAGCTCGCAAGCGAAATGTGGCACATGATGCAAGACATTTTCCGGAGAGAATAGAGACTATAGTTAGATAAAAACAAATCTCCTCTCCCAGATATCCGACTACTCTTTTTTCCCCCACAGTCTGTTTAAATGCTCATAACCTAGTAACTAGCATTCTGGAAAAGCATACATTGGCACAGGACTGGGCAGCACAACTTAATGTAATAAGACTATTAAAGCACACGACACATTCCAGTCAATTACACTTCAACTGTCTCTATGGGAACACAGGATTGTTCAGGAACTTCAGGAAGCAATATAATCTTATCAAACTTCAATTACATGGGTGTATCTCAGACAAAACAGAAATCGTACTCACGTTCTCAGTTTTACACACAGCTATCCGGTCGATGATGACTTTGAAGTCCTCTCTGTATTTGGCTGAGAAAAGATAAAAAGAAATGCATAAAAACAGAAAATGACATTTTGCTATCACCCTGTTCACATTGGGCATCGTCTATAAAAATCTATTTTGACATCGTTATGAAGCCTAGACTCAGCAGGCTCAATCAGATCTTCGGGGAAATGCCTGTTGGCCGTAATGCAAGCAAAACAGCATGGGAGTAAATCTCTGAGCTTGCAGAATCACCCATTTTCTCTGAAAATTGCACTTTGACTACGTGGTAAAAAACAAAAGCTTTCTCAAGCAAGTTGTCACTTTTCGGACAACTGCGGGGAGTTGCTCAAATGTGCGGCTTCTGAAATGACACTGAAGCTCAAACAACAATGGTGTATCTAATTACTTTTTCCATTTGCATATAGTTTTCTAACAAGTTTGGAATGACATTCAAATGTAAATTGTCCAAACAACTGATAACATGACAATTACTGTATAGTGGATTACTGGTGTTTTCTCTGATGTTTTCAACATTTAAGATAAGCAAGTTTAGGTAGGGATTAACCTCAGGCATGTCCAAAGAATGCAAAAGATTCCTGACTGGGAGAGTTCATCTATACTCCATTACCCTTGGATGATTTCTTTGTAGCTCCCACTGTCTCTGTTCATAATTTTGTGCATTAAATCATGTAAATGGATCTCACGCAAAGATTTTCCAGCATTGCCAAAGAAGTTGGTTTACATTGAGCAACATCCTAAATTTTGAACTCAAGCTCATTTCAGTAACCTTTCCAACTATTTGCAAATACTTGGATAAAAGGTTGCCAAGACGACAATCTAAAAAAAATGTCCTCGTGAAGCAAACTGAAAGCTACAGTTGCCAAAAAACATTATGAATTAGTTTAAAAAGTGTGTTAGTGCTTTCAATACTGTCGGGAATTCACGGGTGCGTGTTTACAAAAAGAGAGCATACCTACGACAATTTGAACCTTTCCGCTTTCCTGCCAGCAGACAACTGCTGCACAACAACAGGAAACCCAAACGGGAAGCCAACATTCAACGAGGCAAGTATACCACATTCCTGAGGGACACAGCTTATTCATTACCCTGTGCTCAATATACTCATGGTGACCAGAGATGTTCACATTAGCCAGTTCCCACATGGAAAACACTAACTGCTCAAAGTTCATTTTATAAAACAAACAACACATCTAAATCTAGACTGTTCCAATGGACTGGGTTTGATCCCACTATAATAGACTTGTGAATGCTGAAAAATGTAGGTGGTGCCAGATGTGAAAGGCTTTGCACACATCTGGACTCCAGCATCCGGAGAGAACTTGCAGTTCCAACAAAGCCATAGAGCCATGTAATGGAACATTTAAATACATACATTTAATAAAGGTATTAAGCTGGTTGAATATGTAATGTACTCATGTTCCACATGACCTTCTACAACAGTGTATATGCATCATAGGTTTACTTAGAAAGTGTCCATAAGTATAAATTACAGGCAAGTTTTCTGTTCAAATAGAGAACTGCTGCTGTAATCATAAAAATCCGGGACAGGTTCTCATCCCAGGATCCTTATTCACTGACTCATCTTTTTAAACCACTTGTTTTAGAGTATAAGGTCAAAAAGAGTAATGATTTACAATCCCACTATCCTGAGTCACCCAGAAGACGAAGCATTCGCTATTGATTCAGGTTCTTCTCGAGATTTCTTCAAGATTTCTTTGCCCCAATCGACCAGATTCCAATTAAATTCAAATGCTGTAAGAATGAAATCTAATTCAAATTGAATCAAACTTCAAAACACCATTACTATCCATTTGCACGGCAACATAACCTTGCGCTCACACTACCGATTGAGAGGTTGCTCATGTTGTTTGTATTTTATCTCTCGTGGTTGTGCCTGACAGGCACTGTTGGCAGATTTGGCAAAGCAAGCTAACGTACACCCACCAGAGACACCAACTGGTTGTGATTTCTTCCTTCCAAGATTGATTTTCTCCGTAATGTCTCTATACACGATTACTGACAGATCTGGTGCTTTGTTGTAGTATAAATGTAGGAAAAAAGCAAGTTCATTTCCATTCACGTTTTTCCACATTTTCAAGTAAATACGTAAATGTTTTAGTGGAACAAGTTCCTCTGGTGTTCCTTGGATCGTTAACAGTTTTAGGCTGAATACAAGGATTCAAATTGGGATCTTATTGGAAAGAGGAATTGTTGTAAGGATCTCTGTTTTATATGTCATACTGCCAAAGCTGTCCAATAATTTCAGTTAAATATATAATTATGAAATAATAAAAGATGTTCCTTGGGTGTTATTGAGATACTGTACGTACCATTTCCGAAAGACAAACCTTCAGTAGTGATGTAATTTTTAACATCCCTGCTGTCATATCAAAATCCTGTCTGTTGAGTTCACATGAGTTAAATACAAGAACATCACTAACAATTCCAGCTAAGAGATTCTACTCTTTCATAAGTCCTGATCAAATCTCAATTCAATGTGAAAAACTCTGGTGTTCTTTAAATGGATAGTGATTCTAGTTGTCTAAAGGAGTTTTTCCTGGATCCTTTTCTACATAAGGAACCGTATGTTGGGATGTTCTTGTAAAAGATGTAAACCTTCCTCTGGTGTTCTTTAAATGATGAACAGTTCTAAGTTGTCTAAAGAAGTTCTACCTGGATCCTTTTCTTTTAGAACCCAATGTTGAAATGTTTTCATCATATTTTATTAACTCACATGGTAAAATTATGTAAAAAATGTAACTTTTCGTTAAGGCTGTTCCTTTACCTAAAGGTGTTCTTTAAATATTTAATGGTTCTAAGTGTCCAAACTACATGGAACCTTCAAAAGGAACCTAATGTCTAAAGAAGTTCTACCTGGATCCTTTTCTTCAAGAAGAACCCTATCTTGAAATGTTTTCATTCTATTTTATTAACTTACAAGGCAAAATTATTTAAAAAAAATCATAAGTAAAGATGTAACTTTTCGTTAAAGCTGTTCCTTTACCTAAATGTGTTCTTTAAATGGTTAATGGTTCTAGGTGTCCAAAGGAGTTCTAAATGGAACCTTCAAAAGGAACCTTATGTAGGGATGTTTCATCATCATAACACGTAAACCTTTACGTTATAGCTGTTCCTCTGGTGTTCTTTAAATGATTAACAGTTTACATGGCAAAATTATGTAAAAGAAAATCTGAAGTAAAGATGTAACTTTTCATTAAAGCTGTTCTTTCACCTAAACGTGTTCTTTAAATGATTGATGGTTCTAGATGTCCAAAGTACATGGAACCTTCAAAAGGAACCTTATGTTGGGATGTTCTCATCATATTACATTAACCCTAATGGTTTAAATATGGGCAAAGATCTCCCCAAGATGGCTAAGAAAGAAACCTTGAGAGGAACCAGACTTAAGAGGGAACCCATCCTCATCTGGGTTTCACCGAAAGTCCATTTATTGCAGATATATGATGTTGCGGGGTACAGTGATGGTGATCAGAAGCAAAAACCTTTATCTTAAAGCGGTTCCTCTGGTGTTCTTTGTATGGTTATCGGGTCTAGTTGTCTAAAGGAGCTCTACTTGTAACCTTTTAAGAAGAGCCCTATGTTGGGATGTTCTTATTTTATTGACTCTCATGGTATAAAGATCTAAAAGTCTAAAAATCTCAGGTAAAAGATGTTAACCTTTCAACCCAAGCTGTTCCTCTAGAGTTATGTGTATATAGTTATCTAGCAGGGTTTTCTGTGTGGAAAGTGGAAAACCTCTGCTCTGAGATAACCCTTAAACGTTCCCCAAAAATGAGACCACCCAAAGAGTGTTTTAAAGGAATTTTTGCTATGAAGGTGCAAAAAATAAGAAAATATGTCTCCTGTGGCGTTTATCATCTGTTTATACAGAGTCAGTTATATATATATTCAACAACACTGAGGATATTTGTGCGCACGCGAGGCCCAACGGAAATGACCGCATTCCCGCCGCGCGCTATATGGAGCTTCTACACACTTCTAATGTAAAGCAGATGGGTTTGGTTTAAGGCTGGTTTTTAGACTAAACTAGGCGTTTGTGAACCCAATATATGTTCACACCGGCTTAAAACAAGTTATTTGAGATATAAATATATAATCTGAATAGGTAGATATATTTGAAAGATTGTCATATTGCCATAGAGCATTGAGAGAAACGTCAGAGCTGGAAGCGTTTCCAACATCACAATCTCTCCATGAGAAACAGAATTGATTATAGAGGCAAATCTTCGGCTACTCACCCCGTAGGAGCAAATCATTATGGTTGACAAATTGCTTAAACGTCTTCAACAAGTCTGCATTTTTAACTTTTCCGCCTGAGGAATGGATGTAATCCAGCAGAGACGCTTCACTCACATCCCCCATGTTGGTCACACGGCTTCCCCAATGCACCACTATAACCCGAGCGCGTGTGAATACACTGTTATGTAATCATCGGTTTTTCTTTTCCATCAGGAATACTATTGCATGGGCTTTGGTATTTGCTACAGAGCTGCCTAATTAAATAAAAAAGGAAAAAGTAATAGTGGATGTACCAAGTTCACTCCACCCTCATTCAGCATGCGCGCCTCCTACGATTTAACCCTTTACAGGCTGATTTGTACTTTGTCCTTGGTACTGGCATGAACTGGAGGGAGATTGGATATGAAATGTTCATTGTATAATCATCTATACAAAAATTACACAAATAAAATCATGGCCAGTTAAAAAAAGCTTAGCAGTTTAACAAGGACATGTATAAAACATTTCTGTGACTGCAACCATATGGTTGCTGGAATCCGATGAGCTGGTTTGGGTTGATCAGAAACTGCTGATTTCCTGCGAATTTCACACACGACCGGGTGTAAAGTTTGGTGTGAAAACAAGTGTGAGCGAATGTGTGTGTCGGAACACCACATCGATAAGAAAGGTCGGTTGAAAATGGCCAGACTGGTTTGAGTAAACAGAAAGGATAGAGAAACTCACTCGCTACAACCGTGATGAGCAGAAAAGCATTTCAACATGCATAAACTTTGAGGTAGAGGGGCTATTAGAGAAGAAGACCACACTGGGCCCCAGTCGAGTCAGCTGAAAACAGAAAACCGAGGCTATCGTAGGCAAATTGGCCAGTTTTGTGCTTTTCCTGCTGTTTGGTTTGTGTGAATTTGTTCCCCACGATATGACGTTATTTTCTGACAGGACTGGGGCCTAATTTGGTTTTCTGCTCTAAAAGCCCATCTATTTTAAGGTTTGATGTTTTATGTATTCTGAGCTGCTTTTCTGCTCACTACAACTGCAAAGAGTGATTATTTAAATTACTATTGATTTTCTGTCCCCCAGTCCCAACCAGTCTGGTCATTCTCTTCTGATCTCTAATTAAACTCCAGACCATTATGTGTACAAATCCTAGGAGATAAGCAGTTTCTGAAATACTCAAATCAACCTATTTAGCACAAAAAAAGGTCTGTCATGATCAAAGTCACAGTGATCACACATTTTCTTCATTCGGGTGCTTGATGTAAAGATTAACTGAAGCTCTTGAGCTGCATTTGCATCATTTGAATGCATTGTGAAGCTGCCACATGACTGACAAATCAAATAGCTCCATGAAGGTTGATCTGTAGGTGTTCCTAATAAAGTGTACAGTGAACGTATAGTGGCATTGTGAAAAATCCTAAAAACAATTCCGAAATCGTGAGCATTTGATATTCAGAATGTTCAGGTTCTCATTTAAACATAAGTACATTTCACACACAGTTTAGTCGTTACACAGAACAGTGCAAAGAAAAAAAATGTGTGAGCGATGGTTCTGTGGGTGGAAACTTTACTGATAAAAAAAGAGGTCAGAGACAATGGCCAGACTGGTTTGAGCTGAAAGTAAGAAGATGTAGAAACTCACTCTTTACGACCATCATGAGCATAAAAGCTTTTCAGCATGCAAATAAAATGGTCTGGATGGTCTACAAAAAATCCAAATTGGGCCACACAAGTCAGCCAAGAACAGCAAATTGATGAGTGTGCACAAGTGTGTGCATTAAATCACTGGTGGATAAATTACACAAATCATGTACTTAAGTTAGAGATACACCAGGTAAAACCTTACCCCAGTAAAAGTGGTTCCTTTAAATTTTCACTTAAGTAAACCTACGAAAGCATTTGCCTTCACATGTACTTAATTATCCAACGTACTATGATTTTTTATAGGTATAATGTTCCTGTTATCATTTTTAGTCACAAGACTCTTGCTTAATTACCTCAGTTTATGTGAAAATTCTCTTAGCACACCACTCTATTAGAGTCTGTTAGAGTCAGAAGTTTCTTCATCATTTATTACTTTCAAAATGTTCTGCTTGCTGTTGAACTGATGCAGAACTGCATGCTGGTGTTAAGTAAATACCACCAAGCGGCAATCAAAACAAGTTCAAAATAGAGCGTGTGCTCAACCCTGATTGGTGGCTCGACTGGTTTCATTTTTATCCAGTCTTAAATATAAAGGAATGACCGATTTTGCAAAATGGAGTTGAGTAAAACGTCGGCTATTTGACTCTGAAATGTAGTGAAGTTAAAGTAAAAGTCTCCCGTAGTGGAAGTACTACTACTTACTGTACTTAAGTAATTTAAAGCTACTTAAGTACAGTAATGAATTACATTTACTTGGTTACTGTCCACGACTGGTAATTCACTTGTCCCAGGGACTGTAAATGTGGATGAGAGTCATTTGAATGATTAAGTGGTCATGTTTGTATTCATTTACGGTAGAGTCAGTTTTGAAAGTGTTATTGCAGTTGCAGTATTTTATTATTATTATTTTTTTTTTTAAGAGCTACAGGCCTTTTTGCCAAATATACTTTCCATTCTAATCAAACTCTTTCTATGCATTTCCTAGCGCCTTAGGAACTACAGTATGGTGCAGTGTCAGCCATGATACCGCACTTCTATGCGACTTTCTCCAAGGCGCAACATCTGCAGCAGTGGTGGACAGCTACTTTACTTACAACAACAACTTTCTTTCGGCTTCTCCCATCAGGGGTCGCCACAGCGGATCATCCGCTTGTTCAATTTGGCACATTTTTACGCTGGATGCCCTTCCTAACGCAACCCTCCCCATTTATCTGGGTTTGGGACCGGCACTAAGAGTGCACAGACTTGTGCCTCCCTAATGGCTGGGGTTGGTTCCCTGACCGGGGGTCGAACCCGGGCCACAGCAGTGAGAGCGCCGCATCCTAACCACTAGACCACCAGGGAACCGGACAGCTACTTTACTTAAGTAGATTTTTTGCGTAACTGTATTTCCATTTGGGGAGATTTTTACTTTAACTTCACTACATTCAAAGTCAAATATCGTACTTTTTACTCAAATACATTTCTAAATCAGTTCTTTTTTTTGAGATATTTGCTAATTGAACAATACAGATATGTAGAAAGATATATGTTTTCAAACATTTACACTGTTTGTACAATTGTATCAAGATAATACTCAGTGTATATACAAATGGTTTCTAGATATATAAAGATAATCTAGGATGTGCTATGAATTTACAATTATGTACAGTTATAATTCTACAGAAATAATAGAAATGTGATATGACATGTATGAAGTATATCAGTAAAAAAATATCGTATTAAAGGAGGACTTCTATTTACTGAGGGCATGACTGTGAGTCAGACACCGCTTCAGATGTTACAAAATAATAAAATAAATAAAAAAACTTTAGCTAGTAACAGTTAAATACATTAAAATAACTTTCCAAAATGACAAACCCCATTGTGCTCTTGATATAAAAATCATGCAGAGATCATCATGTTATTAGTACTGACAGGATTAATCATGTTATGATGCACCTTATCTCTATTAAGTGCTCCTTAATGGGGCTTTTGCTTTAGGTTCTGGGTGCCTGGTCCATCAAAAAGACATCACTGGCACGGTGCACTATACAAGATATATATTTTTTTATCAGCACACTGCAGATATTAATGAAAAGGCCCTGGCTTGCAATGTGGCCTCAGATGACTTTTCATTTAATTACAGGACACGTTTTAACCCATTTTAAACAGACAATATAAACATGCCACAATAAGCCTCTTATGTGCTGATACAGTAACAGTGAGTTATGCTTATAAATTGTTCCTTATGGTCATGCAGTTTCAAATAATACTACAAATGGTAAGCAAATGCAGGAGGACATATGTTTTAGAGGATTGGGGTGTGCGGCTGTAATTCCAGTTTACCATCCTGCTGTACATTTATAGGTAAGGCTCAAATTGATTTTCACTGTCATAGTACAAATACAGAGAAAAGGAAATGCAATATTAATTAGTGCAAATAGAAAAAATGAATCAGTAAGGTTATGGTGCAGTATTTAAAATAACACTGTAGATGTACAGGTATACAGTATGATGCAAATTGCAATGAAGTTAAATCTAATTATATACAGTACAGACCAAAGGTTTGGACACACCTGCTCATTCAAAGAGTTTTCTTTATTTTCACGATTATGAAAATTGTAGAGTCACACTGAAGACATCAAAACTATGAATTAACACATGTGGAATTATATACATAACAAAAAAAGGGAACTGAAAATATGTCATATTGTAGGTTCTTCAAAGTAGGCATCAAGAGAATGCCAAGAGTGTGCAAAGCAGTAATCTAAGCAAAAGGTGCCTACTTTGAAGAACCTACAATATGACATATTTTCAGTTGTTTCACACTTTTTTGTTATGTATATAATTCCACATGTGTTAATTTATAGTTTTGATGCCTTCAGTGTGACTCTACAATTTTCGTAGTCATGAAAATAAAGAAAACTCTTTGAATGAGAAGGTGTGTCCAAACTTTTGGTCTGTACTGTATAATAACAGTAGTTATAACAGATAATCACAGTAAAGTGTTTAGTTATTAGTGAAAGCTAGTGGAGGCTGGCTGTTAAACCTGAGTAGCTAAGGTTCAGCATTGGTATGACTGAAGAGATAGAGCTGTTCATGAGTGCAAACAGTCCATGGTGGGGATTGATAATACCTTCTGCTTCCCACCAAAAGCAATTCTCATGTGTCCATAATGTTGCGTAAATGTGTTCCAATGACATTTTTAGGCAGTTTTCACTACTACTGATCATGTTGCTGTCCATATTGTGATGCAGTTTGTAAAGATGGTACAGCAGTAGAAGTTCTCCATGATCCATGAAGGTACTGAGGTTGTGAGAAAAGTCAGAGGGAATGTAGACAGCCAGAACGATCTCATTCTTTGGTTTCCGTGGTAAGTTAAGGGGGTTTTATATGGACAACTGGCATTGAATATTGAATATTATCTATTATATAAAGTGCTGGGTTTTTTTTTCCAATAGGCATGCAGCAAAGGCAATATGATGGTCTATAAACAATGTTCTTAAACATTTTCTGAATAATTCTTAAAGAATTTTGGATATTTTTAATGACATTTTCATAAATAAGCCATGTTTCTGGCATTTATCTTCTAACGAAGCATCATTTTAATATTGAAAAGATCACAAGGATGTTCATTGTAATAGGACTTAAATGATCTTTTTTTTTTTTACCTTATCCAAATATTTTGTTCTTAGATTTAAGAGTACTAGAAATGCCCCACACCTATAGTAGTTATCATTATTGACAGACAGTAGCCAAAATGCCTATTAAAATCAGTTGTTTGAAGAACTTAAGAATTCTCTGCAAGCATATTCTCCACCATGAACACAGACATGAAAAAGTTTGGTTATATAAATAGGAAAATTATTTATCCTACATGTTTTGCTATTTCCTTCAGCTAGCATATGAATAAGGGTCCTGATGAAGCCAGATGTTGCTCAGCATCCTCCACTTTGCAGCAGTGCCATCCTACGCTGTCTCGGCTGATGGCCAGCAGCTGTTCCTATTGTGATCTCCTGCATATGGCCACAGGGGCTTTTGTAATCCGTTCCTGAGCCTCAAACTGACTAGATTCCAAAAGCCACATAAATCCAATAATTTCTGCCCTCTTAAAAGCTGTGTCACAGAACGAAGAGCACATGTTCAAGCTCTCTAACACAACCCTCTAGATAACAGTGTCACCAAAGGGACATGATGTTCAGGGCTTAACAACATGAATTGTTTAGGCAGACAATAGAGTTTACCTGATTTGAATCCCAGGGTAGTGCAGAGCACTGGGATTAGCAGTGTTTAATAAACGAAAGTGCATCTGTAATCTGGATTTTCCAAAGTGCCCTTTTTTTGTGGATCACGTTTTTTTTTTTATATATATACCAGATGCTTTCTGACATCTGTCACAGGCAGGTGCATTAATCCTTAAAAACCAGAAGAGGTCTAGAGCTTGATGGTCAACCTACAATTGTACACATAATTACATTTAGCACATTTATAATGCTCAATTATTTCTAGTTACTTTCACTACAGAACATTTGCTGCTTTCATATGCCAAGTATGGACATATGATGGTTTAGAAATTCGATATGAAACACATAATAGCCCTTTCACAGGGAAATCTCTATTAAAGCTACAGCAATGGAAACACGACAAACTAAAAACAATACCTAAGTAAGGAACAAAGTTCATAAAGCAATACAGTTGTGTTCAAAATTATTCAACCCCCAATGCTGTAAATGGTTTTAGGGAATTTAGTGTACATTTGTAATTGTATTCAGAATGAAATCCTACAAGGACTTCTTAAAGAACCATATGCAACTAAAATGACATCAATTAGTTTTGTAATACAGTAGTAAATGTTTCTTTTGTGAATTCTTCATTGACATAATTATTCAACCCCTTAAAGACTACCACTCTGAAGAACAGAGGTTTAATGAAGTGTTTTCAATCAGGTATTGAAAACACCTGTGGATATCAGGGAGCAGCAATAAAGCCTAATAAGCACCAATTAGGCAGCTTTAAAATGACTGTGATACTCAGCTCCTTCTAGACATTTACTGGTGTGGTTACAAACATGGTGAGGTCAAGAGAATGGTCCAGGAAGACAAGAGAACAGGTGATTACTCTTCACAGGAAGGGCAATGGCTATAAGAAGATTGCAAAGATGTTAAACATACCAAGAGACACCATAGGAAGCATCATTCGCAAATTCAAGGCAAAGGGCACTGTTGAAACGCTACCTGGTCGTGGCAGAAAGAAGATGCTGACTTCGACTGCTGTGCGCTACCTGAAGCGTAGAGTGGAGAAAAGTCCCCGTGTGACTGCTGAGGAACTGAGAAAAGATTTGTCAGATGTGGGTACTGAAGTTTCTGCTCAGACAATACGGCGCACCCTGCGTAATGAAGGCCTCCATGCCAGAACTCCCAGAAGAGTCGACTGTAGTATGCCAAAAGTCATGTGGACAAACCACAGAAGTTTTGGGATAGTGTTCTGTGGACTGATGAAACAAAATTAGAACTGTTTGGGCCCATGGATCAACGCTATGTTTGGATGAGGAAGAACAAGGCCTATGAAGAAAAGAACACCTTGCCTACTGTGAAGCATGGCAGGGGGTCAATCATGCTTTGGGGCTGTTTTGCTTCTGCAGGTACATTTACATTTGTGGCATTTGGCAGACGCCCTTATCCAGAGCGACTTACAACTGAGCAGGGGAGGGTTTTAGGGCTTTTGCTCAAGGGCCCAGCAGTGGCAGCTTGGTGGTGGTGGTGGGATTTGAACCTGTGATCTTCTGATCCAAAGCCCAATGCCTTAACCACTGAGCTACCACCTCCCTCCCAGGTACTGGGAAGCTTCAGCGTGTGCAAGGTACCATGAATTCTCTTCAGTACCAGGAGATATTGGATGACAATGTGATGCAGTCCATCACAAACCTGAGGCTTGGAAGACGTTGGACCTTTCAACAGGACAATGATCCCAAGCATACCTCCAAGTCCACTAGAGCATGGTTGCAGATTAAAGGCTGGAACATTTTGAAGTGGCCATCGCAGTCACCAGACTTAAATCCGATTGAGAACCTCTGGTGGGACTTAAAGAAAGCAGTTGCAGTGCGCAAGCCTAAGAATGTGACTGAACTGGAGGCTTTTGCCCATGATGAATGGGCGAAGATACCCGTAGATCGCTGCAAGACACTTGTGTCAAGCTATGCTTCACGCTTAAAAGCTGTTATAACTGTAAAAGGATGTTGTACTAAGTACTAAGATTGAATGTCACTTGGGGGTTGAATAAAACTGATAATGATGTGAGCTCAGAAAAGACATTTGTGGTTATTTCATTATAAATGTTATGTTATATTTGTCTGACCTACATGTGCCTCTTTGATTTAATTGTAAGCAGGATGACTGAATGATCATAATCAATGTCAAACCGACCAAAACAATCAATTTCAGTGGGGGTTGAATAATTTTGAACACAACTGTATATGTATATATATATATATATATATATATATATATATATATATATATATATATATATATATATATATATATATATACAGTACAGACCAAAAGTTTGGACACACCTTCTCATTCAAAGAGTTTTCTTTATTTTCATGACTATGAAAATTGTAGATTCACACTGAAGGCATCAAAACTATGAAATAACACATGTAGAATTATATATGGAATTATATACATAACAAAAAAGTGTAAAACAACTGAAAAATGTCATATTGTAGGTTCTTCAAAGTAGCCACCTTTTGCTTTGATTACTGCTTTGCACACTCTTGGCATTCTCTTGATGAGCTTCAAGAGGTAGTCACCTGAAATGGTCTTTCAACAGTCTTGAAGGAGTTCCCCGAGAGATGCTTGGCACTTGTTGGCCCTTTTGCCTTCCCTCTGCGGTCCAGCTCACCCCTAAACCATCTCGATTGGGTTCAGGTCCGGTGACTGTGGAGGCCAGGTCATCTGGCGCAGCACCCCATCACTCTCCTTCTTGGTCAAATAGCCCTTGATGCCTTCAGTGTGACTCTACAATTTTCAGAGTCATGAGAATAAAGAAAACTCTTTGAATGAGAAGGTGTGTCCAAACTTTTGGTCTGTACTGTATATATATCAGGCATAGCATTATGACCGGTGAAGTGAATAGGTAGCAAGTGAACATTATGTCCTTAAAATTTATGTTTTAGAAGCAGGAAAAATGAGCAAGAATAAGGATTTGAGTGAGTTTGACAAGGACCAAAATTTGATGGCTAGACGACTGGGCCAGAGCATCTCCAAAACTGCAGCTCTTCCTGTTCTGCAGTGGTCAGTATCTATCCCAAGGAAGGAACAGCGGTGAACCGGCGACGGGGCATGTGGGAAGCGAAGGTTGGCCCGTGTGGTCTGATCCAACAGACGAGCTCCTGTAGCTCAAATTAGTGATGAAGTTAAAGCTGGCAATGCTCAACGGCTCAGGACTGTATATATCTAGTCTCAAATTATTGTACAGAATGATAATGACATCCAAATCCAAACATTACATAACACATGCACACACACACACACACACACACACACACACACACACACACATAATAGACATACTAGATTTAATAAGACTTTTGAAGGTCAAGAAGAAAGACTGCATTTTCATAATTAAAATCCAGCATAGTATTTATGAAGCATAACCAAATTGTACGAAAGTGCAGGATTACACTGTACGACATGCAAAGCCAAATGTGTGCATAAGGGAGTTAAGAAGGGATTAAGGAGTGGAAAAAAAAACCTGCAGGCCAATATGTCAAGTCTTTTTCTCTATTAGAAATTATGGCCTTGTGTGGATTCAACATGCTGTAATCTACAGATTATCTGATATAATTCCCTGTAAATACACCTTGACCCTCTTACAGTACAGACTATAAACCAGTGCCATGCCAGGAAGTAGATGACTTTTCAGTTGATTTGACTTAGATGAGAGAAACTGAATTTGTTTAAATACACTCTTGTAATAGGTCCTTACGTTCCTTCTGTAGCTGTGAAATTCCCGAAAGAAGGTTTCCCACAAAACATAATAATACAGAATTATAAGAAGTTGATATATTTTTTCAAACATAAACTGTCATGGATGCTTCGATCTTTGTAATAAAGTCATAGAGTGACAATATGGCTGTATGACAGTTCTCTCCATTGTCATACAGCCATGTTTTCCACCACCTTTTTTCACTTAAATCTCATTCATACAACTGAGCAGTTAAAAATGAAGGGCCTTGCTCAAGGGCCCCACAGTGGCAGGATTGTATCTGCATAACAAATTGTGAATAGACTACCAAGCTAAGTTATACCTATAGTCATGCCACGGTGGGGATTTTTGTTACTGAAGCAAAGAAAAGAAATGTGCAAATATATAAAGAACAGTGGTACCCCGCTTATCGTCCGGCTCGGACAACAGTTTTTCGACGGAAATTTGTGCCTGCTGAATGAACAAATGCCCGCTTATCGACCTTTTTTTACCCTGACCCACGTGGAGTAAGGGAAAGGATCTCGCCTCAGCCTTCGTGGAGAGAGCATCTATCGTAAATTATACTTCGGTTTGTGAACAATAGTGTTATTTAGCGGTCAATATAACAATTTAGTGCGTGTATATTGCGTGTACATTTGCTCTTCGACCTTTTCAAATTTCGACCGGTTTTAAGGAACGGATTAAGGTTGATAAGCAGGGTATCACTGTATACACATCACAGTGTATAAATAGAAAAAAAAAAAAAAAAAAAAAAAAGAGACCACCAATAAATTAGTTACACTTCCGAACATGTTGCACATAATAGTGGTAATAGTGCATAGTTTCAATTGGTGTTATTGCACAGTTATTACACAAAATTTCGAGTGGCCAGACCCAAACCTGTGCACAAATCCAGAAGATATGATTTACATGAGAAAATCTTGACTGGCCTGCTATAGAGATCTGACCTCAGCGCTACTGAACACCTTTGGAATAAAATGGCTGAATTGGCCCTTGTGGCTGAATGATCTCCACAAGCACACTGGAAAACCCAGTGGAAACTCTTTCCAGAAGAGTGGAAGTTATTATAACAGCAAATGGGGACCAAAATGTGGAATGGGATGTTGGGGAAGAAAATTGTGATCTTATGATCAGGTGCTCAATAACTTCTGTCCATATATTGTATTTCCAAATACTACAAAAATGAAACAAAACCAAAAAAATTAAGATCAGATGCCTTTTTATTACATGCAGGACCACCCCCATCACTGGGAATACGGTTTTTTTTGGTTGTAAGCATATTAAATTCAAACAAATTACATTTGAACATATTCAATCTGAAAAACAAAAAAAGACAGTCATGAAATAAGCAACAATACATTTACAAACCATGGTTTATATATAAAAACAAAGCAATCTTAATAAATATTATGAACAACAACAACAACAACAAAAAAAAAACCTTAGTAAACAATTAATGCACAATATTAATTTTGGGCAAATTTACAAATAGTACATTTCTGAAGACTTGCTTTAGTAAATTAGGCAGACCGTAGTTAAACACTAGTAAGAAGAACGCAGGTCGATTGTTCTTTTTATAAATAACCCTAATGTTAATGTGAGGTTTGAGGAAAACCAGGTAGTTCAGTCTAAACCCAAATCCTGCTATATGTTCAGTGTCTTAAATGATCTCGTTCCTAATAAGTGCTGATCTGCGACTGGTTGATTCTCTGTTAATCCTAAAACTCAATCTAGGACGAGTAGGAAATGTAGACAACACTGCGTTGTTAGAGTTTGGGAGTAAAGACGTGAGGACTTTCGCCTGAAAGTTGCCAAACGTAAAACCTGACCACGTTGTTCAGTCTTAAAGCAAAACTCTTGTAAAAAAAAAAAATAAATAAAAAATGATGATGAATGAATTTGAAAATTGTTTCCATGCCACATGCGCTTCGTGTATAGAATCCTGACCGTTTCTTTTCACGCAGCTTCAGTTCGTCTCATGCTGTTAATACTGAAGAATTAAGAACTACTCTCAAGAATCTGCTTTTTTCAGGAGATAATGAGACTGTATTGATAAGTGATGGCTGCTGCTTTGCTGTTAATGCTGGTCCTTGTAGCCTGTTCATTGGCTGCTCAAGTCATTAATACCATCTTCAAATAGATATTTTTGGTTTCAGCATGTATTTTAGGTCATAATTTAACACACACATGCTCTCACTCACTCTCGATGGCATTATATGATCACAGTCAGCATCACACCCAGTAACAAACGCACAAAGACAATACCAGTGAAAGTGTGAACTATTAACAGATTGCTTTTGAATTATGTAATTACAGCCTACTTTTTTGGTTTTGCACATGAATATGACCTCTGTATGGCTTAGTCTTTTCCTAACACATATATGGTAGCTTTTTGAACACACATTGCCTCATAAGCACCCAGAGAACCGTGGACAAATGTCATCTGGATAGTCTGATATCAAGTGGACGAGCACAAACCTGAAATCAAATTAATCTCACCTCCAGAACAGAGGTATTTCCCCATCATAGAATAGTGTGTAAAGATTGAACTAAATCTGTAAGAGATTTCTCTTCTTTTTTTTTAACTCGACTGAAAACACCTCACAGAAAAACAGTAACATTTCTGGAAACCCAAGGTGCCATTATTTCACTGCATGCTCTAAATTGAACCCTTCGACTCCTTTGTCGTCTCCCCCCGCCCCCTTCTGATCGGGTCCAAGTGCACAAATGGACCAGACGTAGGCTGAAACCTTTCCCCCATGTTTCCATGTTCTGCATCTTGCTTAAGAATCTTTTTTCCCGTCCTAAAGCTTAGCCTCCTGCCTTATTAAAGCTACTTGTATTATTACAAAAGTGCAAAAAGCTCATGAGTTCTGTTCATTGGTTTGAGTGCATTCGTCTGATGAGCGGGTCAGCCATGAAGGTGGTGCTGCTGACGGAGTGATGGAGTGGCCGATTCTACACTTCCCTACAAAGAGAAGAGAAAGAGTATGTCGGTAAATTGGTCACGTTTACATTTAAATTAATGGCATTTGGCAGATGCACTTATTCAGAGCATTTATAAAAAATGGAGGATTAAGGGCCTTGCACAAATGCCCAAAAAAATGGCAGCTTGGTGTTACTAGATTATTATTATAACAACAAAAACAAAAAGATATAAGTCTTCGACTACTATTAATAGTTATATTACCATGGCTACTAAGAAAAACAACACTTACCCTCCTCCTACAATTAGTAATATTATTACTACAAATAATGAGAACTACTATAATACTACTAATAATATTAATATTAATAATAAAATAAATAATATTATAATAATTAAAAAATATAAATAATACAAAGAAATATATTAAATAGTAATAAACCACTATTATTGCTATATATTTAGTATCATTATCATAATTTTTATTCCTATCTCTTATAATTATTAATAATAATACTACTACGCATAAATGTGTAATCCTATTAAATAATAATAATAATAATAATAATAATAATAATAATAATAATAATAGGGACACTACTACAGCTACTACTAATACTAATAATAATGATATTTGATTTATTAAAGTTGAAAATTAATATGCGCTACTTACGAGGCTGTGAGTGTGGAGTTAAGCACCAGTGTTGTGCGTATTCTGTACAGCTGCGACAGCGTAAGCTTCTTGTGCTGATCCGCTTTCTTCCCGCTGCCCATCTCGTCCTCCGAAGCACCGCAGTTTCCCTCCTGAGATCCGGGGGGTGTGATTTCTCCATCTGAGCCGCTGCAGTCGATAAGGCCTTTCTTTTTGTCCCGTTTGTAACCACGCCGTCTCAGTGTGTTCCTGAACACGTAGGACGGCAAGCTGTGTGCCAGACGCTCGCTCTGCGTCCTCTCCGTCTCTTTCGGTTGAGACGTCTCAGTGTTATCTAGGTTCAGTTCGGTCAAGCTCTGGCTGTGTCCCCGCCCTTCAGCCCACTCCAGACCCAGCTGGTAAGGGGCGTCCGGGCACTGTGCAATGTCTTCGCTTGTGCCTTGCGTGTCCTCTCCATTGACCCGCTGCAGCAGGTTGTCCTCTGAATGGCTCTTATTCGGCAGCTTTTGGAGACAAAGAGTGCGAGACTTGACCGGTGGGCGTCGCCTGGGTTTTAGATGGGTCGCTATTGAGATTCGCGAGTCTGATGAGCTCCTGTCGTCTGACTCTTCCTCTTCTTCTGGCTCTTTTTCCTCGTCCTCTGTGGCCACCTCGGCACTGTCTGCCTCGGCCTCCTCTTCTGCGCTCTCCTGCTCGCTGGTGGTCGTCTGGATTTGCATATCCAGCAGCAACTCGGGGGAAAGTGTGCCGTAGGCGCTGTCCATGGACAGACTGCAGAACTCCGGGTCAAGATCCGAGCCCTCTTGGGCATGCTGGGAGGGCTGGAGCTCAGCGCTGCTGAGGAGGGAGGATGCCAGCGTGTCTGAATCAGTTTGCAGATCCGAGCATGCTCCTGAATCCTCCGTTTCCATCACAGACAGTGTCTCTGTGGAGCCGTCTGAGTTCCTGAGGTGGAAAAGAACATTTAGTTTGAGTTCCCCGCTGTTCAAGAGTACATCATTTGAATTATTATTTTATTTGAAATTCGATTCGTTATTATTACATTTATTTATTTTTTGATGACTATTCAGGTTGGATGCAGGACAAATCTCACTATTCCTGTATGGTACAACTACCAATAAACCTCATTTGCTGTTATATCTGTTAATGTTAAAACCAGTGGAGAAAAGCATTTACCCTATGTTGAGTTGTCCTTTATTTTGGAGGCGTGGAGAGCTGGAAGTAGAGTTGCTGCTCTGCTCACCTCCATCCTCCTCCACTTCTTTCTCTAGCATTGGATTTTGTCCAGACTGGTGCCGTCCAGCTACATCGCAACGCAGACGCTGCAGCTTAGTCTGGAGTAAAAATAGGTGAAGAAAAACACCAGTCAGACGATGTGCATGCATTTGACTGATCGATTTTATACCACAGATTAATTTTTTTTTTTAAACAGTGCATTTAAACTATCAGGATTAGAAGACTTGCTGTGAGCACAAACCTTAACTTTGTTGATTGTGTCAATCCAGGTTCGACCCTGGGAGGCGCTGTTGGCCTGGAACATGTAGGCAGCCACAGCACTCTTGAACTCATTGAGGTAGATGAGAACAAAAGAACCTATTGGGAGATAGAAATGCAGGAGGAAAATGTAAGGATGTGTGTACAGAATGCATTAAAACAGAACCACATTAACATCCATGTTAATTTATGCAATTTTGCGCTCGGCCAATCGCATGGAGAGAATGTGATGTCATTTCTCAGGTCTTCAGCTGCCCTGAAATGACCTGTGCATCCTGAAATGCCTTTTCCGCTCACCAAAGGGTGCTTGTTTGTGTTACCATAACCATCCATAACCCCCTATACACACAGATTTGTGCAACCTGTTTGCTTCTGCCACATGATTGGCTGATTAGAAAATTGCATGACTGTGCACAGCAGTAAGTGTAAACATACACATGTTCATGCCACTGTAATTCAGTGGTTGTTTCACCAATTTGCATGTGTGTGTGTGTGTGTGTGTGTGTGTGTGTGTGTGTGTGTGTGTGTATTAACCTGGGTCTTTCAGCTCCTTGCATACAACATTATGAAGAAGAAGGGGCTGCCGGATAACTTTCACCTTCTCTAAACGCTTCACAGGCTTCGTGATGAGGAGGAGGTCGGTAAATAAGAAGCAATGGACTTCCATCTGAAAAGCAGGCAGATGTTGGCGATATCAGCATGCGTTGTTCGCTACTTCGTGCAAATGAACTTATGCGTAACGCGAAGGACAAACAAAACCGAACGGTGCGTTCAGCTCACCCTGCTCTCTTTGCCTTCTTTCATGCGTAGCGCTCCCTCTAGGTGGAGCTGTCTGATCTCCTCTGAAGAGACGTCGATCATAGGGGCCGTGAGGTCCATGTGGTTAAACTCTTTTAGAATCTGAAAAAGGGAGAGGATTTCATCTTTATGCTTTGCTTAAGCCAAGAACAAGTCATCTGACTTTTTAATGAATGAATATTTACATTATATGTTTGGTATACTCTAAAAAGTGCTCGTAAAAAAAAAAAATTCATCAACAACAGCATTCTTAAGCATTATTCTTTGAGGAAATACATTCTTGGAAGCTGGTCTTACCCTCTCCACCTCCTCACTGCCACCCTCTACTGGCTCGTAGTTCTCAACTCGGGCTGAAATGGCTGCCAGCTTCTGCTGCTCCTGCTTTTGCAGCATCTTAGAGTCCACACTGTTGATGAAGCCCTCCACACTGGCCACCTGAGTAGCAAAGACACAGAAATTTATGAGACTACATCTTGCTATGAACATAAAATTTTCCTTTTTTACTTTGCAAAAAAAAAAAAGAAAGAAAGTTGTATATAACGATTCCTTACCATGCTCAGGAGAGAGGCTTTTGCTGCAGAGTCGTCTGTTTTCTTTAGGATCGTTTTAAGCAGCAGGGGGTATTTGGTGAGTCTCTGGTGTGGCTTCGCCAACATGTCGGCCAACTTCAATCGGTTGCACTGCCTGTTCCCCTCGGCCCACTGCAAGCAAATAGCGGGACAACAAAAAATTTAAGCAATGACTTAAAGCAAAAAATATAAAATGTAGAAGTTGTCTTAACATTGCATTTTGATTGTTCAAAAAAAAAAAGAAAAAAAAAGAATAAAAATCAGTATCAGTTTATCATTTTTTTCCTTTAAATGAAAAATAATTTTTGAGAAGCCTTAAAATGGGAGGCATACGCATGCAAAAACTCACTGTGATGTAGATCTTGAAGAGCTCGTTGTCTCGTAGCTGGGTGCGCATGTACTCCAAACAGCTCTCCTCTTCCATGCAGTAGCGCAGGTACGGCTGGAACCTAGATGGAAACTGCAAAAACAGCATGACAAGATGTTAAAACATCATACATGATGTTTGCAAAAAAACAGTTAGAATTTCCCAGCTATAAACAGTTTCTGTCTCTTTCCTGAAGGTACTGTGATGAAAAAAAAAATACAACTTGCCATGTAACAAAGTTACGACGTTGTTACGTGAAGTTACATAACGTACTTGTCGTCTAATTATAATTAGTCTCACTATTTCACTATCCAAGTCTCTATTGGAAATTAGAGATGAAATTATAGATATTCATTTTAATTTCATTTGTCTAGAACTTTCAACAATGGACATTGTCCCAAAGCAGCTTTTACATTGATAAAGAGGTTGTAAAGTTGGAATGCACAAGTTTAATGCCTATAAGTTCCTTATAAGTTGGTGACTGTGGCAAGTAAAAGCTCCCTGAGATAGTATGAGGAAGAATCCTTAAGAGAAACCAGACTCAAAAGGGTACCCATCCTCATCTAGGTGGCACTGAGAGTCCATTTATTAAATATAAGAAATGTATTACAAGGAAAACATTCATCTATTGTGACTCAAAATATAGGTGGGACTGCTATCAAAAACACCTGAACACCTGAACCAAAATCAGCATTAGCTTTTTCGCTCCCGACGTACATCAGTGAGCCATGGCCGCATATGACCCTATCACCGGTTCACCACTGTTCCTTCTGTGGACCATTTTTTGATATATACTGACCACTGCAGACCGGGAAACAACCTACAAGAGCTGCAGTTTTGGAGATGCCCAGTCAGAGCTATCACAATTTGGCCCTTGCCAAACTCACTCAAATCCTTATGCTTGCCCATTTTTCCTGATTCTGATACATCAAATTTGAGGAGAAAATGTTTACTTGCTGGCTAATATACACAACCCACTAGCAGGTGACATGGTTAAGAGAAAATCAGTGTTATTCACGTCACCTGTCATTATGTTATGCCTAATCAGTGTATGTGCTGTATAAAGATTTTGCTGTGTACATTTGAAAGCACGTGTATTCTGAGTGTTCACTCACAGTCTGGAAGCCCTCGAACAGATCGGTTGGATCGAGCAGGCTCCGGTCTTGGCGAGCTTTTTGCAGTGCCGGCACCATGACCTGACTCCACAGTGCTGTGTGTACTCGCACCAGGTCCTGGATGTTACTGAACAGCTTGGCTGGTTCCACCTCATTAAGGAGGCCGAAGTCCTGCAGGTTTAGCAGGCCACACTGGAAGAGCTGCACCGCAGAGCACAAACACAATTTCAGAAGGCAGATGAACAAGAAACAACAACGCTGATTTAAATTAAATAAGCTACTTAGATATGAATATCAACGTCTGATTGAAACCATACACCATTGGTAAAAGCATAGAAGTAAACCTGGACCTACATCAGTTATAACCCTCAGCCTCTTGATGTAGGTTGCTTCAGTATTCAACAGTTCCCATATCGCCTCCTGCTGGTGGAACTGTCGCCTGCTCAGAATCTGCAAAACATCGCCTTTATTAGATCCCATATTCGATTAACTAGAACAATCCTAATAATAATGTGTATGGGTTACCTCTGGATTCTCCAGTAGCTTCTGCCAGCTGTCCTCTAGTGTCAGGTCAGGCTCCACTTCCTCCTCTTCCCAAGAGTCCTGATGAAAGGAGAGTTGTGGATGCATCTTGGGAACACCATGATACTGGTACATCTGTAGTCTATTGTTGAGCTGCTCCACACGGTCCACCTCCTAGTACACACACACATACACACACACAGGGTCAGACATTAAAAAAAAACAACCAAAATTAATTATGATACAATGCTAAGAAAATTATCTAAACACCTTGACTGTGTGGTCTTCTGTTCATGAATCAACAAAAGCACAACTGCCCTGCATTTAAAGGCTCGAGTTCTTACAAAAATGAGTTGGTGCTTTCAGACAATAGAGAGCAGAAACAAACGTGAGGTCATTCCTCTTTCTTGTCACTCTGGGTGGAAAGAGATTAAGAAAGCAAGCCAAATGTGACAGCTGAGTGACAGTTATTGGCCCCTCCTGCCACACATCTGCTACACGACTGGCCCCCCGAGGGACAAGACAGAGGGTGGAAAAAATGAACCGACACCTAGTAACCTTGCTCGTTTCGTTTAAGCATCTGCTCGGTTCATTTCGGTGGTCTCTGACATATTGGAACTTATAGCCTAGCTTTACTGGAAATTAAGCTGGTTCCCGTTGTGCATCCATGTGGAACAAAGGGAACAGGGGTTCCTCACCTTGGAGGAGAAGAAGAAACCGCTAAAGCGACTCGCACTGCGGTTCTTGTGTTTGTCGTAACCAGAGGAGGTGATGGTCGGAAGAGAACCGCCGAGCTGAGCCAGGGAGTCTGGAGACGGGATGTTGGCATCACCCAGGAATTCGGTCATGTTCTTCCGCCGACGTGCTTGACTCTGACCCTGTTGCAAGAGACGAAAGAGACACATGAAGTGAGCAATTTGAATATTTTTTTTTTTTTTTCCGGCAATAGACAGTTTCTAATTGAGGGGGATTTCCAATGTTTTTACAGATGATACGGAAATGACCTCACTAAAGATATCAGGTGGTTTTCACGGAAGACAGTTCTGAGAGGGGGGTGATGGTGATGGTTTAGAGGGTTGGTAAGTAATGCTGAGAAAAAGGAGGGGCTACAAAATGAATGGTGAATTTATAAATAGAATGTACGAGGAAGGAGAAAATAAATGAGCTACGCAGTAGAAGCAAGAGCTACAAATTAAATAGCAATGCAGAGGTGCCTTTTAGACAATTACATCAACAGCAGAAGGATGTCATAAAACACCATCCTGGCCAGCCGCACAATAAGCTAGGACATACTGTCATTTCCTCATTAATTCATCTTCGGGGATGAGGTTAGATTCCTTAAACAAACTCGAAATAGCCTTCCATTGTACCTCTCGGCATTGTTCTTGTCCCAGAGAGCTCGGTCACGCGTCACACACACGTCCAGTAGCAATCTTCTATAAGAGGCCCAGTGAGCTGGACAAACACTCTTTGCGGTTACTCGCTGTCGGCGAGCCGCAAACTTCCGCAGCGGCCGCAAAAAACAAAGCTAATGACCTCCAGTTCGAAAGCTTGTGAAATTCCACACGGCCCTGAGTGATGTCCCCTACTAATAAACATTCCGAGTCGCACTCTGGCATTTTTGGGCTGGAAACTGGCGGAAATGAAAAACAATGATACCCTCTGAATGGAATGGTGTTGTTAGCAGTGTGTGACATGTTAATGCATACTTTCCGATTTCATTGCAGCAGATTATTAACTTATGACTCAGAAGCAATAACAAACGTTTCAAATAGATCTCGGGGGGCAGAGCAGAAAGATTGCTATTGATATTAAACCCCATTAGAATACAGGTAGGGGTGTGTGTGTGTGTGTGTGTGTGTGTGTGTGTGTGTGTGTGTGTGTGTGTGTGTACGCCACAGTGAATCTCTCTAATCCTTATTATTTCAGCCTTGTTTGAAATGTGCTGTTGTGTAAAGTCAGTCAGGACTTGGATGGAAAAACAGCGCTGATGGAGAATACAAGTGTCCTGCTAGAATTTTATACTATATTTAGAGCGCTTACAACAGGGCACCAGGGCACTGAAGGCAGACACCGATAAGGCTTTGATGAGGGGATTTCTGCAGAATCTGGGCCAAGAGGACGAGGACAGGAACACAGATGGCAGGAAGTGTCACGACTTCAAGGAGAAAGAAAAGGAAGGTCTGCTGGGGGCCGATGTAACAGGCCAACCCCTGCACGGTGGAAGGGTTATGCTGCTACTAGTTTACAACAGATTTGCACCAAAAAAGACAGAATCGTGTTTCATAGGACTGGAGTAAAAAAAAAAAAGGAAACCAACAACTGCTTAGGATCAAACATGGAAGGACCGAGATGTAAAAATCAAGGAAAGACATTTTCCAGACCTAAAAATGTTGCAAATCTCCGTCCTGAACCTGCAACACTTCAACACTTTTTTTACACGTCTACCGGGGATCTGAAAAGCGTAACAGGATTCTCAGAGAGACCAAGCTTTACTTACCGTGGAAGAAAGCGGCATGTCAAAAGGATTGAAGACCATTGTAATCCTTCAAATGGCTTCACAGAGTTCGGCCCATAACAGAGCCAGCTGTTGCTCCCTCTATCACTATATATCTCTCTCTCAACCCTCTCTCTCAACCCCCTTGCTTGTACTCCTCCGCATTAACTCCTACATGTGCACTGTGACACCACAGCAGCTGCAAGGACAGCAGTTCAAGTCGCAGCCAAGAAAAAATAAATGCTCTACAGATCTCAAACGCAGTCGCTCCTTCGTCCTTTTTGTCTCAGACCGAGTTTTTTAGGGGTCGCTATTGGAAAAACAACACATCTTGGTCCTGGACGTCCTTGTTGTCCGGTAGCAATTGAGAATGCTTGGCTGCATTACTAGGGAGGACTGTGTTGCGTCATGGCAACAAGGAGGATCTTGTCCTATTTGGTGTGAGCAGGAAGAAAGAGGTGCGGCTTGTGGCAGCCAGAACACTAATCTGCATATGCACACACACCCGCAGGACAGCCTGCTGTGCCTCAACAAAACATTTGGGCGCCACAGAGGTGCCAACTGTTTGTTTGGAGGCACGCCTTTTGTCTAAATTTTGCCCTTGGATGAATCCTTCTCCCAACTGATTTGGCATTCATTTCAAATTGGAGAGCAGCTGTGAACATTCTTAAAACTGTGTTAAAAAAAGAGTTGTTTTTTTCTTCCCTCCGCACAAAAAGAAAATGTACACATTTAATGAGTTGGGAACTTACTATTGCATTATGAACTGGTATAATGGTTTAATAATTCTCAGTTATGTTGTACAGCAAGCAGTCAGTCATGAAGGGCTTTTCCAAATCTCAGTGCCTCTCAGACAGAGGGGAAATGACCTCTGAAGTATACGAGGGGAAATCCCAAACTACGACACGTGCTGCCTTGAGATATGTGAATTGTTAAATAAACATTGTTAAAATACGTTATCTACTCAAGCTCATTGAGCCGGATCCATACACTCAGCCACTGCGAGAACTTCCGACATTTCCAAACCTATAGTCCCAAAGCCGACCCGTGCCTTGTTTGCCAGAGCCCTAACCTCCATGCTCACTCACCTAGTTTAAGATTAAAGACATTCTGACCTCTAAGGCTTATCTTGACAGCTCTGGGAACTGCAACGGGAGTGTAAAAGACCCACATCTCCTACATCTCAGGAATTTCACATCTGCCGTGCCGTTTAATAACTAAATAACAAAATACTTAATCATCGGCAAAATTCTCGGAATTAACAATATTTCAAAAATCCGAAAACTTTTCGACGCAATACCTTTTTCGAGAAGGCGGCACGTGTTGCTCTGCTCGTTTGAGTCACTTTGGGGAAGATAAGAATAGCCCTTGATCAGTCTTTGATCAATTATAAGGAAACCTGTAAGGTAATAAAATCAATCCTCCCTGATAACCACCCCCACACGGAAAATACCCAGAATTAAAACGGTGGAAAAACAAGTCTCCAGTTTCACTTGGTAGCCTCTGGATGACTAGCCTTGACTGTCAACAACAACCAGGTTTCAGGGCCAGTCAGAGTAATACCACCATTAGTCAAATGCCCAGGTAAAACAAAGAGCTATTGAGAATACAGCATTGCAGATTAATCAGTGATCAACTACGGTGACATCCTGGAGGAATCTTATCGGCATAGACAGATAAGCCTGTATGTCCCACAGAGGGCCCTGAACATATCCACAAGCTCCGTCTTTCCATTACGTTGGCATTCTACTTCCATTACAAACTTCCTGTTATTGAGCATCCCTTTCGCATATGCACACAGCTGCTCAATAAGCAATTCCTCAAACAAGCGGAATGGTCGGAAACCAAATATCACACTGGACCTAGAATAAAACTAGTTTCCGTTATATGACGAGACACACACAAAATTCAAAAACAAGTGACAAAGCAGTACAGACACTGCAAAATAATTAAAACGATATACTTTAATAACTTACCTCGCATTGTGTAGAGGGTTGCTGTGGATCGGGCAAGTTCTCAGGAACCATGTGGAGCAGGTCCCAACTTCGCCAGGAAGTCAGGCGACCAAAACGCACCATTAAAAAACGCACCAGGTCCCAAACAAGCAGGCACCTCACAAGCCCCAAATGCAA
Organism: Silurus meridionalis; assembly: GCF_014805685.1. NCBI lineage: Eukaryota > Metazoa > Chordata > Actinopteri > Siluriformes > Siluridae > Silurus > Silurus meridionalis. The sequence continues at coordinate 11,722,670 of NC_060899.1, forward strand.
CACAACGACGATGCAAAAAAGGGGTAAAGTGTAAAAGCTAACGAAAACTCAGCATTTCGGGCCTGACTAAGAAATTGCATAAATAACCAGACTCTGAAGATCGTCTAACTGCTCTGACTCCAAGAGTGACACTGATGCTACAGAGCTTAGAGATCACAGAGTACCTCCCACCTGTACCCACTCTCAACACTTTATCTTACACACACACACACACACACACACATTTACATACAGTTATAACGTCCTCAGAGCGCTCACACAGCAAATGCTGAGCACCCCCCCTCCTCTCCCCTCCCGGGACTGAAGAACAGCAGACCATGCATAATTGCTTATCAAAAGAAAAAGGCACGTAAAAACAGCTAATGACGTGCAGACTCTCTACCCGGGGAATTCTTCCACAGGAGTCTCTTTCAGAGTCGGAATCTGACCGGCGCAAACGTGGGACTGAAAGTCAGAATAATAAAAACCTAAATAATGACCAGCTGTTGGCACCTAAATGAAATGTTTTGATTTTCCATAATTGTATTGGAATATACACTATTCAAAACTCTGACTTCAAAAGGGAATTCATAGTAATTCTAATAGCAGATTATGTTTAGTTACAATTAGACTAAAGTATACAGTACAAAGGTAGATCAAAAACATAACTTAAGATAAACCTTTTTTTTTTAAAAAGCTCTTATCAGAACAATAACGATGACAGGAGATCTGCGTCTTCCCAGTTGCGTATTCTTGCTTGTCCCTATTGTCTCTTAACACAGAGGCGCTGACAATGTGAAAGTAATTGCATGATAATCGGGTTGGACTCTGTGCAAATCAAAGCATCAAACGCCTCTGAGCACTGGGGGGGAAACGGGCTGCTAAGGGCTGCACAGAATCGCTGCGCTTTGCAAGGAATCAAGCTGTGCAAAGTGAGACGTACCATTTCTTAAATTCCTTTCATCCCAAAGTCACCACAAAGTTTAATTGGGCAAATGAGAAAAAAAAATCTAAATAATCAAAAACCATGCTTATAAGAAAAATTGTAAAGTTATAAAGTAGTTAAAAAAACAACAACTGTAATCTAATGGGTAAGAAGACTACGGCTATGATTCTGCACATACGTTCATTTAATCACAATGCCTTGTACGTTGGACCTAATCTAGAGCTAAGAGCAAATAGATAAAAAAATAAATAAATTAAAAAACGTGTTAAAGTTTGACAAGGAAAAAAACACCTTATTGACATAGTGGGGTTTTAAGTATTGTCCATCACAAGAAAGTCTTTCTAAAAAAAATGTCTTATGACAAGCCATTTCTTTCCAGAAATGTTTAAAAAAAAAAAAAAAAAAAAAAAAAAGATTTATATATATTTATATATATATAAAAAAAAAATGCTACAATGTACAGGAACTAACATCACTAAATGTAAGTACAAATTTATATTAAAAAAGAAAAAATTCTAAAAAATAAATTAAAATATTGTATACCACTTTACTTTCTGTAAATCCAATGATACAGTTAGAAATAAACCTCATTCTGATTGGGAAACTGCTCCAGAACGAGCTATCATGTACAAATAATGTTTGTTATTCCTTGCAGAACAGAATGCGGTCATATTTTATTCCATTTTTAAAGCTGTAAACCTTTCAGACGGTTCTGTTGTTAAGAAATAAAAGCTTATACAAATACAAAATCGGCTCTGATACATGCCTGACAGCACGATATCTCCTCCCCCACATGCTGCGTTAATGTCGCTGCAGCATCCTGCGTTTTCCAAACAGCCCACTTTATTAAATTAGGAAACCTACTATCTTCCACAATCCCATTCTTTTTCTTAGTTGAGCCAAAATGGAAACATAAGTTTGAATAATGGCTGTGATTACAGACACTACAGAAAAAAGAAAGGATAAGGTACCCTTGAAGGCACAGTGATCAGATTTATTTTTGGCTCAATAACCTGAGGAGTTCCATGTCCAGATATTAGAGACTATTGGTCGTAATGTCGGTGATGAATTGCTTCCCTTTGCCCAGCGTCATGTGCTCTAATCGCCTCTTGATCCCATCCGCCGCGGCCCTGTGTGACGCACGTATCTCTGCATCAAACAAGTAGACGGTCCAGGCCTGAGGCTAACTCATACAACGCATTCTCAATCTGATTGGTCAGTAAGTGTGGATACATTTTATGTAATAGCAGCTCTGGCTTTGAGAAAAATCACCGGTTTACTAAGGCTCTCGCACATAATTAAATAGCCGAGGGTCCAGATGTGGAAACGTCCCAAATGCAGGCACAGATAATGTTCAGACAGGCCTTAAAACAAGGTCCACTCAGGACCAGGATCAAAGAACACATCGGACATGAACAGGAGTTTCACCAAAACCCACTCTTGTGAGACATTTGTCCTTTAAATGTCCAGGAAATCGGGAAAACATCAAAAAGGCAGCGGTAAAGGTCATCGTGACAGACACGGGAAATCAGAGCTCACAGAGGAGTTTCTGGGTCATTAGCGCCCCTGGTGCGCCATAGGGTGGAGGGTTTGTTCTAAAAGTCAGGCTTTGGTGAGGGGTCAGGGCGCTGTAGGGAAGACACCATGCGTGGATCAAATGCTGTCATACTATAACGAGAGTCAGAGAAAGGAGGAACCGTGGCTGCATTTCTGACAATGCCTAATGCAAAAAAAAAAAAAAAGTGCTACAAATATAAAAATGAAGCACGCGGTCAATTTCACAGGCCCTGAACTTGCCTTCAAGATCAAAAACCGGTCTCTGTTAGATATGGCAGGATGTCAAACTCCATTTCCTTGTATTTGGGGAAGTCCAAAATCCAAAGCCCCAGCATTTCACAATTTATTGTGATTGTGCAAATTGTGCAAAAACTAATTACAACAGGACAGTTACTCTGTCTAACTGCGAAATATAATGACTGCACCTCCCTGAGATGCATTTATATTATTTCTGGTACAGGTTTGGGTACTTGGCAGGAAACGTCATACAGCAATCCTCATTTTGGTTTTGAGGACCTTTGCGCAAAATGCGCTTTTTCAGTTTTGAATCAAATCTAAATATCAAACGTAAATGTTATTTTTTTTATCCATACTTCTTAAAAGTACCTCCCTTTCCTTTCTGCATCAACTCCTATTCCACCATATAGACAAATGTTATACACGAGTTATATACAATACTGCAACAATACAAACAATATACTTTATATTCTCTTCGTGAATAGAGACACTTAAAGAACATAATTTGCATACAGTGGTAGAATTATATTCAGAATAGCACCAAGGAACAATCAGAAATCTTTTCCAGGAAAACAAAAAAAAAAAACACAGGGGAGGAGGAAGGTGCAGTGTTAGAGATTGGCACGAACTACAGTAATGCAAATGCTATGTTTTGGAGTTAGGCAAATGTGCAAATGCAAACCCAAGTGCAGCCTAAGGCACAGCATGGAGGCGAAAGTAATTATCCAAATCACTTATCTTCACTGTTTCAATTTTGTAAAGGAAGGGAGGTCAGTTTCAGGGCAAAAGCAGCAAAGTTGAAATCAGGACAATGTTCCCAAACGCTCAGTGCTAGCTCTACAGCGTGCGCTTGTGGTCAAATAGGTGGCCGCACTTTTCACTGAAATGACTGTTTAACCACTAATATCCAGTCTTGTGGGGTTTCTTTTGTTTATCTTCAAAGCCTGGAGGGTAAAATTATTTTTTTTTGTGGTTCTCCATAAAGAAATTAGTTTCGCTTTGCCTAAATATTGTTCTTTTTGTGGCATGAAAGCCACTTCTCGGAAATGAGGATCGAATATGTGCAGGCCTGTCTTGTTATGTTTCTATCATAGCTCTCTGCCTAGCTTAACAATAAAACCTAAAACAAACAGGCTTAAGTGTTGCAGAAAGAATAAAGTGTTATACACACTTGATGCTCTCGCCTGTAGATTTGAAGCCAACAGACAAACTTGCCTAGAACAGAAATTCCTTTTTACTGACTAGTACAAAGGTATTAATAAAATACTTTAGTGGTCCTGATGGTAGCCACTTCCCAGTTTAAAAAACTCAACAGCCCCACAGCCAGGGTTGGGCAAATATACATCAAAATGCATTTTCAAATACCTTAAGTGTATCAAAATAAACTACAAAATACAGCAACCACACCATCAAAATAAACTACTGTATTTTTGTATTATAAAAATACTAAAAAATACTTTTACAAGGGAGCATGTCATGTCTTCTCAAACCTTCCATCTATTGGTGTATCGGACCTGTTCCCTCACCATTACACCGAATCAGTTAATTAAGTAAACTATGTTTGATGGCAACAGCTTTTCTCTAGCAGAGTCACACAATAAATATCACATCTGCAACCAGTTAACAGATCAAATATTTACATACATAATCCCTGTGATCCACCCCTCTCTGTTAATTCATTTGTGTGTGTGTGTGTGTGTGTGTGTGTGTGTGTGTGTGTGTGTGTGTGTGTGTGTGTATATATATATATATATATATATATATATATATATATATATATATATATATATATATATATATATATATATATATATATATATTTATCTTTTTTTAAATATACCTTATAGTTAGACTATACTTTTAATATACTTTTATACTTATTTTTACTAGTTTACATGTTGGGCAGTCGTGAAAAAGTATTTTACTACATGTCGTACTCTGTATGAATTTGTATGTGACAAACAAAAGTTAAATTTGATTACATCTCCAAGATGACGGTTAGTTTTAAAGTAACCAACAGTTTACTGTTTAACAGTTTGCAAATGACTCAGAATTGTACCCTAATTTAGTTGCTTGGTGTTTGGTAATGAAGGGCTACTTTGCATCAGCAACACCGACTCCATGACAAACAAGTCAATCATAAGAAGACGAACTGATGGCACCTGTATTCAAAGCAACTCCTTACCTTCACCACCTTTTTCCATATGGATCAATTTTCTGTTCTGATCTCAACAAGTCTGGGCAAATTACACCGATCAGTCATTGTATTTAAAAAAAAAAAAAAAAAGTATAAAAAAAAAATACAAAACACTAAAGTATTTTGCTACAAAATATGAATCCATTTTCATCAACCCTTTTAAATACAAATGACAAAAATTCTATTTCATATTTGAAATCTTATATCATAAATACTGCCCATCACAGCTATTTTCCAATTGGAGATTCAATCTGCCACAAAAGCGCTCGAAAGGTCAGGTAGCAGTGCTAACATCATTACATTAATATTAATCTGGTTCAAACAAAGGACTCTGTCATGTCACTATAACTAAGAAAGAGCTAAAGAAATCCAAGCTTGTCGATATCGAGTGCTAAACGCAAAAAACCCCCCACAAAAGTCAAAGATAGTGATTCAGATCAATACCTAACTAGCTGTTAATTGAAAGACCTTACTGCTAAACAAATGATCAGAAGGATTGCAACATTTCGCCCACCAGTAACAAACGGCAGAAAAATATTTGTAAGGACTATAGATCTACCCCTCTTTCTCATACATTGGTGACACAATTTGAAGGCACTTCCTGTTTAAAGAGAAAAATGGCGGGAACAGTGGCTTCTCATCTGAGATGATGAAATAATAGTTAAAAACCAGACAGGAAGTAAGAAGCTGTTGATCGTGGGAAGGCTGGGTACGCAGGAAACGAACGCATTCAAAATAATTCTTTGGCGTCTGTACAGATTTCAAAACAAATACATGCACATTTAATGCGAGTACTACTGACCAGTATATCCACACTCTCTTGGCGGGTAAGGGAGCCATGTTCGATCTTGTCAAGGGAGGAATTGAGGATGTAGGGACTTCCCCCAACTGAAATCTTCATATTGGGCATTGTGAGAGACTCCTTCACTTCCTTCTCCACCTTCAGCTCATCACCAGGACGAGCTGCAACATGCAGGCCCATACCAACACGTACACAGACCGAGAGAGAAAAAAGAGAGGAAGAAAGAGAGAAAGCATGAAACAAAACAAGTTCACTGAGTAGGAAATAGTCAATAACATCATTGAATGAGTAATACTTTTACATCAGTGAGTAATAATAATGACGGTTTTAGAATTGTCTACGTATACAGAACTGTACAAATCTCAGACCCCCAACTACTCACTGCCTTTCTGATTAATACATGATTATACCAAGGAGAATCTGGATCAAAGATTTCCGAAACATTTCACTAAAACATGCTACTCAGCGTGAGTGTTGGTGCATACTAGATGATTAAGAAGACCACACTGGTTACGTGGGGTTTGTAGAGACGTGCCTTGTACAAATTAAGTTCTCTGGTGCCAGGAGGATTGCGGGAATGGGAGTGTTTTCAACTTAAATTCGAAATCTATGCCATGACTGGCCTGAATTCAACAAATTATAAATTTTTCATACTGGCCAAGAGAAATTGAGATCTGGTTGGAAACACAACTGAGACGATTATCATCTTCCCTGATCCGAGTTTAAACCTTACCTTTGACTTTGATGTAGTGTCCTCCAAAAGGGTATGCCTCAAAGCTGAGTGACAGGGGGGTGTTGGACTGGTCTAGGAACAACTCGACCCGGGACAACTCGATCCCCTTACGCTCAAACACGGGCCCCAGCACCTCTCTACATGTACAGATTGCATGTACCCAATCGTTATAACAAAATAGGCATAGAAAAATGTATGCACTATATTAAAACAATCTATACATTCTATAAAAGTTCTAGACTATATGATGACATAATTAGAGGTCGACCGATTCATCGGTTTTGCAGATTAAGCACCAATAGTTGATTGCAGGAACTATCAGCTATTTGCAAAAATCCACATCGATAGTTTTTCAGGCTTCCGGACAGTTCTCACTACAAGAGCGGCCTCTAGCCATGTGCTGTTAGTTTTTTCACGTGAGACGGTATGCTGCACGGAGAGAGTGATATTTATTATTTATAGAATAATCAATTAATTCATATATTCAGATTATTTTCATGATTTACTCTTTTACATGGAGTGTTATTTTTCTTGTCTTTTTTAAACAGTATCCATTTTTAAAACTACCGTTTGATTAATCAATTACTGGCAATTAACGATCCAACCTAGCTATTGGTATATGTAAAATCTATCAGTCGACCTCTAGACATCATACCAGATGCCACCGGTTGCGAACAAATAATTATAATGAAAAAGCTTCCTGAAGTACTCAGGAATAACACGTTTTTCCTCTACAGAAGATGATAAATCCATGTAAATATTGTGATGCTACGTTTGAAACTTTCCAGCCTGACTCACCTCAGTGTCTTCTTTTTCAGGGCGGGAACGATCTCGGTGTCGACGTCGAAGTTCAGGTCGAATTTGAGAGTAAAGCACTCCTTTGTGGGGTCCTGCAGGGGGCGACAATGCCAGTGCAACAGGTGAATCATTGCAGGTGCAGTTAGACATAGGAACAAGCTGTAGTGCTGTTATTATCCGAGTTCGAGTTGATAATTAAAGAGCTGGAGATAACTCAAGAGACGTCGGTTCATTTCCTGTCTTCTGATAATGAGCTCAGCAGACATGAGAGGGAAAATATGGTGGCTTTATTTTAGTCTAAGTCATCGGCGGATGCTTTTGCAATATAAGTATTTAAACCGGAGAGAGCTGGACACACTGTCTGTTGTAAACAAACGATGACGAAGCACAGCAGGCAAACTGTGATTATAGGAACCAGTTTCCTAAACCTGGAAAAGCTCAAGACTCAAGTTTTAAATGATGAATCAACCACTTACAATAGGCAAAACTGAGTCACTAACATCTAATGTTAATACTCTCCAGTTCTATTACAGCAGTGTTTCAAAAACAGAAACATAAAACAAGTTAATGATTTGGTTCTTTTTTAAGATCGCACTGAACACATTTTAAGAATTTTTGAAAGTCCTGCTAGAAAAGCTTAGTGAGTTACACCTCATTTGCTAGCTAAAGAATGTGTTTTGAAAGTCTGCAAAACAAGACAAATGCATGCCAACTTTCTGGAATTCAGGCAAATATTTAGACATTTTTGGCATTTTGGCAGACAGCTTTATACAAAGCGACTTATTTTATACTGCTGAGAACTCGAGGGTCAACAGTGGCAACCTGGTGGTGCTGGGATTTGAACTCATGAACTTTCAACCAATTAAGTCCAACGTCTTAACCACTGAGCTACCCCTTTTCCCTCCATTTAGAAAGGAATGAAAGGATGGATAGATAAAAAAGATAAAAAGAAAAGCTACAAACAAATTAAAAGAAAAAAATAATACCAGTAAGAAAGGATGAGAAAAGAAAATGGAAGAGACTAGAAAAATCCAAAGGAATTGAAAAAAAGGTAAAAACAAAGAAAATGAAAGCGAAGGATGAGAAAGGCAGAACTGTATACAGAAAAATGTAGAAGGGAAAGAAAACAAAAAGCAAAATGAAGGCAAAAGGGAAAAGATGATGAAAAGAAAGAAAGGTAGAAATTAATTAAAAGGTGAAAAGCAACAGAATGTAGAAGGAAAAAGATAAGAAGTAAAAAGCAAGGAAGGAAATTAAGAGGAATGAATGGAAAAGAACGGAATGAAAGACAGGTGAAAGCTTTGGAAATATTGTGAAATTGAATGATTGCCTGCAATACCCATAGTGCCCAGCAGGAGGACACAAGGCACTTACATCAGTATAACGTCTCCGGGCCTTCTTCCTTATCTTCATCGGTCCCACCTTACGCTCCCTACAACACACAAACACACACTTGAAACAATCTAACCATTTAAAATAAATAAATAAAACACAAATGGAGTGTATAAACAGTTTATTAAGCTTTTTAATGCATTCAATTAAAATCATTCGAAAGTCATTTCCAGGAAGATGATGGACGAATGTAACCCGGATGTCTCGGTATGTTCTCCTAATTGATGGCATACTAACCCTTTCTCTGTGCCGCTTTCCTCCTCCTCATCCAGGTCAGAAGGAGGGCTGGTGCGTGGGGGGCAGGAGCGAGTAGACACATTCCGGCCCAGGATGGAACCTGTACAAACACACGCCAGCTTGTCTTAGTGTGCGCGCGTGTGTGTGTGTGTGTGTGCAAAGACAGATTTGCTGTTTTGCTAAGTACCAGTGAAGAGCATTCGTAGTTGGAATGAACTTTGCTGAGCATAATCTAATTTCCTGCTTACAGATGGAGCTCATCATCATGGCATCGTTTAAACTTCTATTCAAACAGCATAAGATGAGCAGATATTTACTGGAAATTGTGTAAATACGTAATATTTCAAAAGATCGCTGCCTCGCTATTTTTACTTTATAGTAATCAAATAGTCATCCTCTACAGACTGCTATATTTCAGCTGGCTGCTTGTTTGAATTATTCTAAATGTGTGTGTGTGTGTGTGTGTGTGTGTGTGTGTGTGTGTGTGTGCGCTCAGTCCTACTTTGAGGCTGCAGGTCGAAGCGAGGGTGACGGTCAAAGTGCATGGTGTGGGTCTCGTCAAAGTGGCAGCGGGAGTCGCATGACTCGCACAGGTGAAGAGGACTCTTGTTGTTCAGATCCTGACACTCGGGGTGATGGCACACCTGCACACACACAAACACACACAGATTTCTTTAGAAAATTCTACATGTGCAATAAAATAGATTAGCAAGCCACAAGCGTTGGTGCTTTCCAGGCCTTGGTTTTAAAGGCCTAGACACCTAATAAGCGACCGCTTTGCTGTTACGCAATACCGTACAGTAAGACGGTTAGCTAGACTAAGTAAGTTTAAATGGAAAATAAAAACTCTATTTCTAAAGAGATAGGTTTTTGAAGCAGACCATTATTTTACCTAAAATTGATGATGTCCCACGTAAACAATGGTATTCAAGTCTAGCTGGGCAATACAAGGCAAAGTACAATTTTAAGTAGAGGGACAGTTGATTGCTGGAAATATTGGCAAAGAGTTGCACTATAGAAGATCCGCAGTCATTATACTGTACGAGAGCGGCCTCTAGAGGAGAATCTCTGACATGCTGTACTTAAATCATGTTGGTTCACAGTTCATTAACTAAACTTAACAAATACAATAAAGCCTTACCATTTTACATAAATCCAAACAGACATGCTTAACATGACCATCTTTAAATGTCTTCACAAAGCCCAGTGCATTGAAATGACATTTATTTTTTATAAGTATCTATTTTAAAAACTATTAGTTGATTAATTATTTATCGGCAAGTACGATCAACCTAGCTCTCGGTAAAATCCACTATCGGTTGACCCTCTAGTTTTTATCACTCACAAAGCAATAGAGTTGGGCTGTTTACATGTTTAACCCTTAAAAGGTACATCAGACATTTTTTTTTTACATTTAAATAACATACTGTTCTTGAAAACCGCAGTGTTGTGTACAATGCTCGGTAGTGCAGTAGTATCAACGTTGCTGCCACCAGTGGCCTCACTTAGTATTACATCCTTTGTAGGAACAGATCACGTAAAAATCTAGTCAAACATAAAAATTCATTTTGATAATTTTTCATAATCGCAATTATCGATTGTTCACCGTCAGCAGCCTTATACAGCAAATTCATTGCATTTTTGCCAGTGAGTGGTTTTGCCCAGGTTTAAACTCTCCATAGTTTCCTACTACAGTCCTTCCTGCTTCCTATACAGAACTGACCATTTATATCCCCTCTTCAAGATCTGACCTCCTGCAAAAAAAGCAAAAAAAAAAAGAAACAAACAAAAAAAAAAAACAGAAGCACCCGAAATTCATAATACACTGATACCTCTGAGAACGGCTCAGCTGGCATGACTACACACTGGGCATCGCTCTTTCTGTCATTTACCACATAAGCCTGAGGGCTGAACAGTGTGATGATTCACATTTTCTGACTGGAGAAATCGTGTAAAAACATGAACAGCATGTCAATGCGTTTAATTTCAAGAATTCTTGTTTTCATATTGACGATACCACACATTTTCAATCGTATTAGAGGATTCAGCACACAGACTATAGTGTACTGTACGCATTTCAGTGCAAGACTGCCACTCCTCAAATTACCCTTCAGCACACCATTGCTCAACCTGCTCAAATCCTTACTGAATATCTAGTAGGGACAAGCAGCTGCACCTAGACATGCCCCATTCGATCTTCTCTCACAAACATCTGTACACATGTTCTTACCCTTCACGCAAATGAGCAGCTATGAGGTAATCTGCAGATTTTGCGTGCAGGCATTTTGTCTTTTTAAAGACGACTCAACTGAACTCTATGTTCTACAGGGATTTGCAAACAATAAATTTATCATTTGTCCACCAACCAGTAGCTGTAAACACCATCCCAGATGTCTACTCCAACACAAACCAGACGCCTCCCGAAACCCCAAAGACACCACTGCGACGCCACACTCTATTAAAAAAAAGCTTTGATTGATACCCAACTCAGGGATCTCGACAAAAAAAGACTTCCAAAAATGGTTTAATCCGAGGAACTAATCATCAGTTTGGCTCAGACAAACCCACCTGACACGGTGGTGAAGATTATCTCTAAATCTTCCACTCTTTTCTCTAACCCCGACTTCACATCCAAAGAGACATGGTTCCAAACTTGTTTTAAATGGGTTCCAAGTAAAAAAAAAAAAAGCCTTGATGTCAGTACTAGGTGTGTCCAGAGCGGTGTGAGCACCTGTAATAAAAGGTTTAGTTGCTTGACTGTGCACTCGTTGCAGCTTGTCTCCATAACTCATGCAAGTACATGCAAGACGATATAAAATTCGGTTTTATTAAAAGTGCAGAATTTTCAGCTTCGGCTTAACTGAATAAAGAAACGCTTGAAATTGTATTTCATATCCTCGTTTCCTGTGTACACAGGTTGGGGCGGCACACAACTGCAAGGTGGACTTGTGCTCCCACAATTTCAGAAGCCAAAAACATTGGCAATGATGAACGATTAGGAAAAAATGGAGCAAAGGCATCCACATTCCAAACTGAAGTCAAAGCTTTTTAATACAGGCTTTAAGAACAGATATTCAATAGGGCTGTACAGACAGCAGATGACATGACTTAGATAACTGGTGCACAATATCAGCTCACTCTGTTGAATAAGAGGAGGAGAGGAAGTGAGTGGGAGAAAGACACAAGGCCGTTCGGATTAAATTATGATTGTGTTAAAAATTGTTCTTGGGAAAGAAGTAGGATTTTTTTTTATTTCCTGACTTCTCTCCATTTATGGTTCTTACTCACAAATGACAGATTATTTCAACCGCTACTAAAAATACACGATATGGACACCTGATCATGAGACTCGAAATATAGTACACATTTGCTGTTATAATAACCGCCACTCTTCTTGGAAGCTGTTCCACTAGATTTTGGACCATGTTCGTGGAGATCTTTGACTAGACCTGTGTTTACGTCGGGGTGCCATTAAGGTTCCAATTCAACCCAAAGGTGTTTAATAGGGTTGAGGTCAAAGCTCTAAATCAGTCCACTCAAGATCTTCCACTCTAACTCATATAAAACATATGTTTATTGAGCTGGAACAAGTTTGAGTCTCCAAGTTCAAGAGAAAATTTAATGCTACAGCAATCGAAGATGTTCTATACAATTGTATGCCTCCTATTTTGTGGTAAGAGTTTGGTGAAGAACCACATATATACAGTCAAGGATATGTGCAGGTCTTCCACACCAAACCTACCAAACTTTCTGGTGCAGGCTTAGTGCACAGGGTTTTCGCCGTGCTGGAACATGTATGGGCCGTTTAGCTCCAGTGAAGAGACACTGTAATGCAACAGAAAGCCATACCGGGGAATTGGCAACCGATCTAAATGTCAAAGAGTGGAACTAGGTATTTTGTTTTGTTATAAATTTTGTTCAGAAGTAACCAGGCTTGAAGATGGTAGTGTCTGAAATCCAAGGAAAAGATAAAGACTCACTGAAGACATGAGCTTGTTAGTTAACAGATATGCAGTGTGTATGAATAAGGTGATGGGCTTCTTAGCTAGCAAAAAAATGTAATAACCCCATAGAACACTAGTGCCATCATTAACTAGCATATGAGGGGGCATTCCAGAAGAGGCGAAACATCTCCATCTTTATTACATACATGCTGTGTTGCATCTCTTTGGTCACTGAAATTCCGTGCATAAAAAGACAAGACTCGGACAGCTGTGAACACACATCCGTCATGTTAGCTCCTCCGCTGGGACGGCTTTCAATCAGAGCCACGTGGCTGCCCATATGGACTGTTTTCTGTCCGAGCCTGAGGTCTCCGATTACATGACGTGCATGTCTGAAAAGCAGCTGCCACCACAATGTTTGCTTTGAACTCTCTGCTGGCTTGGAGCAGAGAGAGATAATGCTGTACTTTTGATCTAAATGGACAGGTTGTACAGCACAGATGCATTTAAGCGGAGACAGATGAAAGCGTCGGTCTGGTCGACAGATTAAATATGCGGGATCAAATGCGGCCTGTAAGCTCATCCTCACAACCTGTTCAGCACTCCTCGTCATTATTACTGTTATATAACCAGCTTCGGCATGAACGTGAACAGCTGTGTATCTAACATGTCCTGAAGTCTTTTAGTCCTCCTGCACCACTCTGAAATGCCAAGCAAATTCTAGCTGGAAAGTCAAATTTCAAATGTGTATTAATACATATATTCCACAGAAGTTCATTCCTGTAATTACTTGCCTCATAGCAGCTATATACAGATGTTCCTTCACTAGGTCTTTCGGATGATAAGACTAAAAGAACGCAGCTTATATCACAGAGAAACCAGAAAGTTTATACTTAAATAATTTTAGCGAACGGAGGAAAATTGTTACAAAAAACAAACAAACAAAAAAAACCCACCAGGCTTGAAAATTCTCCAACTATATATTTGTATATTTATTCTCTATTGAGTCAAACTCTTTATTAAATGTGTACTTATTCTATCGTCATTATCTCAGGTACCAACTCTGAAGACGTGTCTTGCACAATCGGCTAATCTTACTTTCGAAAAACTTGACCTATGCTCTTTTTCCATCTTTGTTTTTCCTATGGTCACTTTTGGATTGAAAGAGGCAGATGTAGCGGACAGGGGTGTATGGTGACGGATGATCCGATGTGGCGACCCCTAATGGGAGAAGCCGAAAAAAAGAAGACGACGACTTTCTCATATTAACAGTATTGTTATATTATTATTAATATTTTTGAATGCATGCATCGTGTGTTAACTAAAACTCTATTGCAAAAAAACAATGCTGACACTGCAGAATCTTTCCAGAAATTATCATTCAACCAATAAAACAATTTTTATAAAAAATAAGAACCAAACAAATAAGTCCCAACAAACGAGGTGTTACTGTAGAAACGACAGCACATTAGAAGCATGGGAACCCAGAAGACATGAATTACAGCCAATGGCACTGTTGCCAGTGCTGCCGTTATACACACTAAATCAGCAGTGCTCGATTGTCCAGTATGTCAAAGAAAACACAGCTGATATAACAGTTATGCAAATGAAAAAGTAGTTTGGGAACTGGAAATATATCGTTATTAAGAGATTTGTATTTTTCACCTTTTGTTAGGACTCATTTGATGTTTATAATGTAGGTGATTTCGTTTTTTAAAAAAAGTAAAGCTCAGCAGAAAAGCAAACAATACGAGATGAGTATCAATATTGGCTGATGCTCAAGATTTCAATATCAATATAAAAAAAATGTATTGTGGAATGTATACTGTGCTCTAGCGACTACTAATATCACATAGGTCCTCTCATGCAGGTTGTGAAGCAAAGCCTGAGACGTCAATCTAGCTACAATCCACTTCTCAATCCACAGATTCCAAAGATTCCATATTCAGGCATGAAGAAATGTTTGGAAAACGAAGAAAGATTGTTTTAATCATATCGCGTTTTCAGTTATAAATGACTACGCTACACAACTGACACACACACACACACATGCACGCATGCGCACACACACACACACACAAAAATAATGTAAAAGTAGAAATTAAGCTCCAAAGAAACCATTCTGGTTCCGGTTTTCTTTTGTAAAACCTGAACTGATTTCTGACTCTAGTACACATTTAATGATCCCTTAAATGCCTTGGGCTTATAAACTGGGACGACTTCTAACTAAAGCATGGAATAGTTGGAGCATGTGTGCGAGACAGACGGCTGTAAATGATTCACTGGAGCAAAAACGTCAGCTTTCCTGAAAAAACGTGTGTGATGCAGACTGGATACTCATACACTCTCTCCCACACACACAAAAACACACCCAAACACTTAAGAATCGGATCACACCGGTTAATGATAAAAACGGATTCGTCACGCCACACAAACAAAAGATGTAAACATTATAAACTAAATCCTACCACACGCCAACACCACGGCCAGCCTGTTATGGCACAACACTGAAACGCACATGATTTGCTGTTTTTTTTTCCTTCTTCCTTCTTCTTTTTTATTTACCGTATTCACTGAAGGATCAAGTGTTCACACTCCACCAAAGCATTTCCAAAATTATTTCCATTTCATAGACACTATAAAGGCAAAAGTTTGCAGATTCCTGACTTGAATTTCCCATTCCACGTTCAGTCTACATTCATACATAAACTCCACTCTTCTGGGAAAATTTTTCACTCGTTTTTAAAGTGCGCTTGTGGAGATTTGTGCTCGATCAACCACAAGGGTGTTAGAGTTAGGTACTGATGTAGGATGAGGAGGCCTGGGGTGCAGTCAGCGTTCCAATTAATCTCAAGGTTGTATGGGATTGTAGAGGTTTTCAGCACTCTATAGCAGTCCACTCAAGATCTTCCAATCCAATCCGTGTAAACTATACGTACATGGATCTGGTTTTGTGTACAGGGGTATTGTCATGCTGGAACAGGTTCGGGTCTTCTATTTCAAGTAAAGAGAAAATTTTATGCTACCTTATCCAGTGACGTCCTATACAACAGTGTGCCTCCAACTTAGTGGTAAGAACCACTTTTACCTGGAAAAGTCAGGTGTCCCTGATGTCCCTTTTTATGTTCGATTCCTACTCTTTAATTGCGTTTCATGTATCGAAGCTTCGAAGGGGAACAAATGAACTACATAAAGTAAAAAAATTATAATAAAAAAAAGTTTATGATGACGCCAGAATCTCACAAAAAGGTTTCACTGCATGAATTATACATCTTTAAGTAAACCAGAGAAGGATTTCATTTACTTTACAATCCTAGGGGCTCGGTGGCAGCGTGGCAGGAGGTTCATGTCTGGTCTATTAAAAAAGAAAGAAAAAAAAAAAAAAAGACAAAGAAGGCAGCGGCAACGTCTGCATCCTATTAACTTTCTTCTCCACAATTTGTTTCGCATTCACTCATTACGTGAACCTAAATACAGAGGCCTTTTAATGACGAGTCTTCAGATGCAAGCTGTGGGTCGGTGCGGTTTGGCGAATGTTAAGGGGAGACATGAAAGCGTTTAACATGTTAATGAGCTCATTCACATAGACAAGCAAAAAACGGTGTTGAACACGGACTCTTGCACTGGTCTTCAAGGAAAAACTGACTTGTGGCTGTTTACTAGTTGGTCGAGAAAAAAAAAAAGAAAAAAAGCATGGAAACCGTCCAAGGTGTAAGTTTTCTACATCCAATTGACCTGAATTAAAAAAATTAAACAAATTTAAAATTAGCCTAATGTGTTGGATATCCTGAACAGTTGCAGGTTATTATTAAGGTTTTATTATTATTATTATTTAATATTGCCGTATATAATTAGGCAATAAGGTTTCTTCCTTCCATACCACCATGGAAAACACTCATTTTCTAAGACATCAAACCTAACTATATCATAACCATGGTGGCACCTTGACGCTCGTTTCCTGTAAAGCATCTGTTTAAGAGAAAGAGAGACAGACCACAAGGTGCAGGTTTCTGAATGAGCTTAGGCCACACCTATGAAGGATGCCACTGGGATTTCCCAGAATTACACGACTTTAAAGCCACTGCTTCCTTATGGAGATAAAACTGACTCGCGTTCCATCCAATATTCGACAATATCACATGACTCAGGAATTACTTGAGAGAATGAGACTTTCTTTGGGTTGGATTCACTCTCTTAAATGTGTTTATAGATCGGATTAGTCTACTAGACTAGACTACTTGGTCTCATCACCTGAGCCAAAAACTGGTAGGTGTGGCAGAACAGTGGAACAGTAAACATTTAAATGTTTTCCCTAATACAAATAGGCGGGTTTGTGTCTATTTACTATAAAATGTATTTAAATGAAGAGCAGTTTGTTTTCTAAACTATATTTGCTCTCGCTATCTATATTCAGATGTAAACCCAAAATGATTTGTTGTTTTTGTAGCCCAATCAAATGAAACACTAAGCCAACCACTACATCTCCTTAGAAACAGGACTGAAGAACCCCAGCCAGCACTCTAACTCAGCCTGTCTCAAACAAGTAAACTAATTTCATCCACCATGACCCTGACCAGGATTTTATATATATATATATATATATATATATATATATATATATATATATATATATATATATATATATATATATATATATATATATATATATATAAATAAAATCATATATTATATAAGTCATGACCTTGCCCAAGAGATAACATGGATACTGAAGATAAATGAATGACTCCAAACTAAGATTTTTTAACAAAATATAAAGGTTTTTTTTCCATCAAAAACACTTCAGAGTCTCAACATAAACATCTTCAGCCATTTCTGGCAATTTATGATATAACTGCATAATTCAATTCATTTTTATTGATTTTTGTCTCAAAGCAGCTTTACACAGATAATGCGGTGATAAAGAATGCACAAGATGTTCTTTATGAGTGTAAGTTTGTCCATGATGAGCAAGCCGGGGGCGACTGTGGCAAGCAAAAAACTCTCCGAGATGGCATAAGGAAAAAACCTTGATCATAAAATATTTATAATAAAAAAATATTAGACATCACTATTGGTGCCTCAAAAAAAAAAGAAACACTTGTTGATGTAGACACCCTGGAAACTTAGGCAGCGAATGATCTACGCTCTAATCATATGACGTCATCGGCAGCCGATGACAGTAGCCTGGATTCCCGTAAAACATTCTGCAAGTGTGTGTGTGTTTCAACATGCAGTGCAAACACTTATCTAGAACTGCACACACACACCCACCTAAACCAGCAAAGTTTGTCAATTTCCTCACAACTACCTGTACATGGGCCAGGATAGAGCCTGGACAAAAAACACTTATGAATATGAACACAAACATATACTAATATTTAGCCATTAAAAGATCGTCTCACACATTGTTTCACAACCAATCACATCCCCTGAAAACGCCGTCCAGTTCCCAGTAGCACTAAGAACCACAGTTTTCTAAACAAGACATTAGATATGACCCTTTAGTCCATTTAGGAGCACAGCTGTTTCACGTCTCTGTGTCCCCCGAGAAGAGAAAAAAAAGACACGATCATAGAAAGCAGACTCACCTGCAGTTCTTGCTCACTCGGCACAACAACACAAACTGAGAACCTGATGCGCTGACTCGGGCTCTTACAGCCCACTGTGACGCAACATCGCTATCCATAGCTCGAGGGGAGGAATGGAGTCGAGAATGATAGAGGGCGGGAAAGACGGGCAGAAAGGAAAGTGAGAAGGAGGGAGGGAGAAAGAGAAATACGAACCAGATAAGGAAAAAAAATAAAGTAGATCGCAAATGAGAGATATAAACAAAAAGAAAGAAACATGAACCTTTACACGGAAATGGCAGTTCACTTCCCCATCACACAAAAACATGCAGAATTAAATTTTTGAAGCACTTTTCAACTTTCTAATGAGCAAGATATTAACACTCGTAGAGCCAAGGTAAATTTCTGCTAGAATGCAAGCTGGGGAAAAAGTAAGTGTGGGCATTTACATTGGCGGCAGTTAGGGTAGTTGATATAGGCAGCAGATGGGAAAAATGCAGATGTTGGAAGGAAAAAAATCACAGGCATAAATCTTAGGCTTGAGATCTCACAAAAAAAAAATTAATAAAAGCAAATTTTAGTTCCTGTTAATAAAAAGAGCAAAAGAATTGGGAAGAAAATAAGTTCTGTTACAAATCCCCATCCAGCCCAGACCTGCTCGTCTGCCCAATTCGGTGCGACGTGTTCAAACTGCTCCGCTTACACATATGTGCGGTTACCACAAAATTTGCCAAAAGCTTCTTCAGGTCAAATCTGGCAGACTTTTTAATGTCACACTTCTTAGATCAGCTAATGCAATTAAAGCAACAATAATAATAATAATGAAAAAAAAAAAAACGCAGTATACTTATCCATGCAAATGATAGAAAAATAGAAGAAAAAGATATTTTTTTATTTTTTTGCTCTTGCAGCTGCTTACCTGTGGCAGACAGACAAACACGTGTGCTCGGGCTCCGTCTAGGCTCTGTGGATTGCACGTCATCCTGTGTGTGTGCATGTGTAAAGCCAGTGTTTGGGTTCCTCTCTATCAGTGTCCCCTGGTCAAGTGTCCCCTGGTCTCAGAGTCTGTGTGTGATTATGTGAGTTGTGTGCATTTGCCTTCTCTGCCTAGAGATATGGAAGCTTATCTGATTGGCACGGGGTGAGGCTTATGCAGGAGAGAAAGAAGGAAAACCATGTTTGTCTCGTTTTTTTGTTGTTGTGTGTATGTGTGTGTGTTTATGTACATTCATGTTTACGGCAGTTTCTCAAGGCAGATTATTATCACCAGTGCAATTGTGCAACCCAAGCGGGGAAAAAAACCCCACTAAAAAATAACAAGCTTCCTTTGGCACCAAAGAATAAATAAATACATGTGAACAGAAGAAGCTGCGGGGCTAAAAGCAAGAAAAACACACTCGTGCAAAAACACACACACACACACACACACACAAAGAAGCGCCTAACCCAGTTGTTCAACTGTTCACATCGTACCAGACTTTCGTTTATTGGAACAGCAAAAAGTTCACAAATTCAAAGCTCGCTCAAGAAAACACGGTGAAGCATAGCATGGCACGATGCATCCCCAAATAAGCCACTCTACACATGAAGAATCATGCTTGATCGCATGGTTTGCGTTGTCTATTAAGATCTCTGGAAACGCACCACGAGTGGATGATCTCTTTCTTGAAAACTGTTTTCTGTTTCTTTTCTCCTTTATATCGTCGGGAAATTGCAGAGCTGATACTTGTGCTGAAGGAAGCATAATCAGAGCTCTTTTTTTCAGAGCAATTTACAATTGTCTCATTTTTACCTCTGAGAAGTTGAGAGGTTAAAGGACTTGCTCAAGGGCCCAACAACAGCAGATGTCCATCACTGAGACACTACTCAATCATGAGAGTCTGTGAGCTAATGTGTGTGGAAGAGGGTAGATATTGTGTGTTACGGAGGTGCATCGCCATAACTGATGCCGGTGCGATTCATTTAAATTAAAGATACATTTGAATCAGCTACCGATTGCGATACGATTCATCCGTATTCAACCCTGATGCAATGCAGTGTTTGATTCAACACCATGTGATTCGATGGAAAAAAATCTAATGCAATACAATTCAATATTCAGATAGAATTACAGTTACTTTTTTTAGTTACTTTTATTTCTTTGGTTCAGACAGACAGCAAAACATAAGTTTGAAATAAAAAGTGCCTTCTGAGTTCTAATGCATGGCCCTTTCACAAACAGGCCTTTGTGTTGCGTAAAAAAAAAAAAAAAAAGTAAATTCAATTAAATTTATTTTAACAAAATACAACCAGATGTTCTTTTTCCAGGAAGATGCAACTCTACCTCTGCCATGTTAATCTATATTCTATGCGACTTTCAGGACACGCCCCGGTCCCCGTAATGTTCATGTTCACATAGCAGCAGTGGTACGCGTTTAAGAAACAGCTTAGCGAAGAGAAATAAATTGTCCCTAATGACTGTATGCATTAAATTCATGGGAACTGGTGAAGAAAATATTGTTTAATAGACAAATAAATGAAGAAGTAAACTAGAATCAGGGATTGTAGTGTTGCAACATACATGAATAACCCACATATGGAACAAAAGAATAAATAAAGCATCTGCTTTCACTTTTGGCACATAGGAGTTTTGCCCCTTAAACAACAATGGAGAATCCACAATTTGAAAACATTTCGAATCCAATTGCTTCTGCACCAGAAGTTTGGAAAACAGTTTCCTTTTTTTTTTTTTTACTCACAATGCAGTTCAAGTACCTGCTGATTGAGGTGATGGTGAGATTTAGCCCAAAAGGAGTGATCCGGCTGTGATTTAGTCTACCAAGCTTTCTCACCTTCTGTACACTCTGCTCCGAGAGATCAGGGTTCCAAAGCTTTCAGATCTATCACACTCATCTCATAGATCAACAACTGAGTATCTGCCATAAATCTTTAACATGATTCCCCTCCATTAATGTTATACAAGTCCAGGAGCTTCTTATGAAAATTCATCGTCAGCCCAGATATTAGCATCTGAATGGGTAAGCAAGGCAGAAAGGCAAACACATTTAAATGCGTTTCAGGGTGGCCCATTTCCTTTACCTGTATCCATTACAACACAAAAGGCAGAAACAAACTATAAATAAGTACTCATAGGTTTATATACAAGGCGCCAATGATTGACTGGACCAACCACCTGACACTTTCGACTGGAATAAACTCTAGAGGGTGGCTAATATCCAGGAACAAATCTTGGAACCATCATCTCTACTCCTCATTGCTACAGTATTTACTATTTAATGCCAGGAGCCAGTCTGCTTGCATGCATTATATGACCTCTCTGGTCTGCATTTCTCGAAAACCAATCCACATGCATTTATTAGGATAAAAACAGCCGAAGCAAAACCTGGCTCTGGAACTGTAGATTTGTCTGGGTGATGATCAGAGTTGCTGCCAATCAGATGCTCTGCCCATTTGTCATTTAAACTAATCCGAGTTGAGCCTTGCTTAAGTCTGCTACAATCCGTTTCCTAAATAAGAAAATCGAATAACCAATGAGGTAGGCTACATGGCTTTAGGGTAGAGGGTCCGGTGGGGGGACAGAACAGAACAATCCCTGGTCCTCCCAGCATCCAGTCACACAATCAAACAAGTCTATATTTAGTGGATAACTTCAAGGCTAAGGACACTTTACAATCTGACCTAGGGAACAGGAGGAACTCAGTGGAAGTCAAAGAGTACTGGGTAAAGTCAGGTTTAGAAGTAACTTTACTACCCATGGTCCACCATCACCACCATTCTCCATAGATTTGGAATCTAAATAACATTTTTTTCCATTTAAGTCAAAAGAGATTAAAACTAGAGAATCCTTTAGAACATGTATTCTTTTAAAATGACAGCAACATACACCATACTCCCAAAAGTTTGCGGACACTTGGTCATGTATCCCATTCCACATTGAGTCGCAATTTGCTCTAACCCTATCCCTATCCCTCCACTTTTCTGGGAAGATGTTTTACTAGATTTTGGAGTGTGCTTGTAGATATTCATGTTCATCAGCCACAAGGCTGTTAGTCAAGTCGGGTAGGTGAGGAGGCCTGGGGTGCAGTCAGCATTCCAATTTATCCCAAAGGTGTTCAATAGGGTTGAGATCAGAGCTCTATAGCAGGCCAGTTGAGACCTTCCTCTCCAAACCATATCTTCATGGAGCTCTGCTGGAACAGGACTGGGTTTCAAATGTAAATGTAGTAAACAAACAAATGTTATTATACCTCATCCAAAGACATTCTATGCAATTGGGTGCCTCCAAGCGTTGTGGTAACAGTTTGGAGAAGAACCACATATGGCAGGAAAGGTCAGGTGTCTCAATACGTTTGTCAATATAGTGTACAATTGGGTCCAACCAAACTGCGTTTTTGTGAAGACCCCATATGAACTTCTATGAATGCCAGAAAAACTACCATGCTACAATATTTGTGGTGGTATGGAAAAATCATTAAATTTTACTATGGCTGATTTCTGTAAAACAGCAAAAAAAATGACAAATGATTATGTTTTAACCAAAGGTTTTTTGCCATTGGAATAGAGTAAGTGGGTTTATAGCAAATTCCTCAGATTTTGCTGCACTGCCCTTAGGATGCAGCAGGAGCAGGAGTTTGAGATAAGTTTGGCTGGCTTGGATGGTCAGAATTAATAAAATGATAATAAGGGAAAAAAATGTCTGCAAAAAGAAGTGTTCATAAACAATTTGTACATAGTTTTAGTGTTGAAAAGTGAGACAATGAACCAGCAACTCTTACCCAGCCAGTAATCATGTGAAGAGAAATCAGCTGGGCAAAGAGATGACTCATCAAGTAGTGAGACTGAAACTTTCGTTTACGTCAGTAATACTCAAAATGAGAACTTTATATAACAACTTCATCTTCCGGCAGCTGCAATAAGGTGTCACCACAGCGGATCATCCATCTACATACTACTCTGTCCTCTACATCCGCCTCTTTCTACCCAACTACCTGCATGTCTTCCCTCACCACATCCATAAACCTCCTCCTTGTTCTTCCTCTTTTCCTCCTTCCTGGTGGCTCCATCCTCAGAATTCTCCTACTGATATACCCCATGTCCCTCCTCTGTACATGTCCAAACCATCTCAATCGCGCCCCTTTCACTTTGTCTCTAAAACGTCCGACATGCACTGTCCCTCTAATAAACTCGTTTCTAATCTTGTCCATCGCCATCACTCCCAATTAAAATCTCAACATCTTCAGCTCTGCTACCTCCAGCTTCACCTCCTGTCTTTATGCCACTGTCTCGCCACAGTCCCATAAACTTTTTACTTTCACTCTCACAGATATCCATGATGGAGTCCAACCTGCACCTCAAACCAGTCCGTCATTCTTACTGCACACTTCACCGCTGTCACACTGTCCTCATACACGTCCTGCACCACTCTCACATGCTTCTCTGACACACATGACTTCCTCATACAACTAAAGAAGGCAAAGGTTTTACCATATCTTTCGGTTCTAAAAGTAGATGTGGAGGTGGCAGTTTCAGTGGAGAGAAAAAAAAAAACAAAAAAAAAAAAACAAATAAAGACAGTTGAGAAAGGCCAAGTTTTCAGATCAAGCAAAAAAAATAGCAAAATGTGAGCATGTAAGGAGCTTTTCCAGGCTGCCACACCTAGATTTCAAGCAAATCTTACAATAGCTCTCATTCCACAGCTCTCATTACAGTCACCTCTTTGTGACTAACATATGAAACTGACTAAATAAGTATGATCTCTAGTAACGTCACTACAAAATATCAACACGGAGGAATTGGCATGTTTGGCATGCGTACTAATTTACACCCTACAGGGGTTGAACAAGGAATAGCTGTAGGAAGAGGACAAGGAAATATAGCAAATAATCTTTTCCTTATCTGCCTTAACGGTAGCTTGCCTTGCTCTGAGAGCATATAAAGAATTTCAAAAACTTGGCTAAGCCTGCGGGAACATGCTATTAATTCTTTCAAAGCCGAAGTCGAAACAACCTGATAAATTTTTAATACATTAAAAGGCGGACGAGGCGCATCACTCAGGAATTGGCGGGAATTTCCCCGTTATATGTTTGATAACATGCTGGAAGTTGTGTGTATCATGTGGATCATGTGTATAATGTAGATACAGGATACAGATAAATGGTGTGTGTATATTTATGGAAAGAAGAACTGCAGGCCAAATTTTATCTCTCACCCATAGCTTGCAGCGTAACATTGATTGGCCCACACACCGTAATCAGGTCGAGCAAACAGACTTATCTTTACAAGAAAAGCAAGATCCTTCCAGATAACTACTATTTATAGAAGCAAAACATTATTTTTTACGGTTTGCGATTTTATTTCAAATACTTACACACCACTTTATTAATTTTTTTTTATTTATTCTTAGACAATTTAAGGTGAATAATGTCAAAATATTCTACTTTAAGGAAAATAAATTTATAACAAAGTCGTATAAATCTGTTCTACTCGTTATGCCGTCTCCGCTAAATTATAAATGCGTACGGTTGGTTACATAGAGACGGAATTTTGTTCTTTCTTGTTTTCTCATGATCGTGAATTCATTTTCTTCAATTCAACATAAAAACCTGTCTCTCACGACGCAATTGTATGGTGGGA
This sequence comes from Silurus meridionalis, assembly GCF_014805685.1. Classification (NCBI taxonomy): domain Eukaryota; kingdom Metazoa; phylum Chordata; class Actinopteri; order Siluriformes; family Siluridae; genus Silurus; species Silurus meridionalis. The sequence continues at coordinate 11,747,692 of NC_060899.1, forward strand.
AAATCTCAAACCGTGTCAATGTTTCTGGTGTATATTATGCAATACACATTGGTGTTTAAAATCTCATAAAGTTACTAATTTCTTGCAGCAAATATGGACTTTATCTGTAGTTTGAGCGTGTTCCTGGTCAAAATTAAACAGAGAATGTGATCATCTATGTTGCTGCATTTAGAACATGATCTTATGCCAAATACACAGAAAAATTAAGTACGGATCATGAGGAAACAATGTCTGACGTGTCGAGATCACGAGAAAATGAAGTCATGATAACAGCAAGAAAACTTTCTTCTGATCACGACATAAAAGTTGTTAGGTCGTTAGAACGAGAGAGAAAAACTAGCTACACTAACCAGCAATGAAGAGAGTATTGACACCAGGATACACATGTAGCTTCAGGGTACGGCAGATGAGATAAGCTCAACTGAGGTATTTTAAAGCCAGGGTCAAGTACTTACATCCTGGATTATATATACTGACTAACCTTCTGTTTTACTTCAAAATGATACACAAAATAAGCAATTACGTTTGACCCAACACAGAAGAGCCACAAACAGGAAGACAAAACATACTCAATTTGAGATGACTGATCCGGCTTCCAAAGAAGCAAATATCTGGCAGACTGACAGCCCCCACACTTACACCCCCCCCCGACCATCCCGAGCAGCTCAGGACTTGCTCAGGCACATTGTTAGTGTTATTTGGAACCACTTTGGTTAGTTTCTTGCTCCGATGACTCTCGATTTTTAATATCTTGCCATCATGCCCTCAGAAACACATACATATGATAGTCTTTCTGTGGAAAATGTGAGACTGAGGAAATAAAAGAACAGAAAGTGCAGCAAAAGGATGTCTCAATATCATACTCCACCCCCCACCACCTTCTTGAGGCTTAGAAAGTATGCATATTTTTAAAAATGATTCCCAACGATGATTCAAGCTACCTTTCTAAACATCGTGTTTATCATGATTAGCAAAATCAGCCATCGCTGCTGCTGCTGCCCTTTCGCTTTCCTCCTTCGCTTCTCTCTGAGCATCAAAAACACATCAAACTAATGAAAAAGCCAGTCCGCGTCACTCTGTGAAGATGATTGATCTTTCTTCCAGTACTGGAAAAGCATTCGCTAATTTTAAGCCATAAGCCTGATATCCAATTCAACCTCTCAGTCAAAAATTCAAGGGACCACAGTTCCGGCCCTGGCAGCGGCAGGACCATCTTTCTTGCGAGACCCAGTCCATGACATAATGCTTAAGTCATAGTCCCAAATCTTCTCCAGCCAATCGTCTGGCTTCTCGTTTACTTATTTAAACTTATGAACCCCTGTCTAATTAGGATGGATTTATGATGTTTTGGTAATGGCATTGCAAGCAGCAGGGAATATAGGCATGTCATTTAGCTAGGACCAAAGCCCAAATCCTACTGTTCAGGTAGAGATGGAAAAATAGAAATAAATCCAACATATCCACCAACGCAGTGCACTTCTAGACTTGTAAAGATGGGACACCATTTATATTTGAATGGTTTTTTCCCCCCAATTTTTGCCCAGTTTGGCTATTTGATAATAGTTTACTATTATATCCAATCTAGTGTTGCACTGGTTGACAGTGGACACAGTTATGCAGAGATGGCAAAATTACACACATACTTCACTTAAGTAGAAGTGCAGATACTTATGTTTTAAAAGACTCTGGTAAAAGTTTAAGTACTGACTACACTTTTTCACTCGAGCTAAAGTAAAGAAAATCGGGCTCTGTAAGTGTGACTCTATTAACTAGACCTTACATCATATTATTAGAAAACAAATGTTACCTAACGAATGTATCCAGGCTGAACAACCACCATATAGAACACAAGCACAAAAAAGATGATGATGATCAGGTGATCAGAAGTGTCTTCTCGTTGCCTTCTGTCTTGCTCGTTGTTGGCTTCATAGTCTGTGGTGAGTGAGAGTCAGGAAATGATACAGCAGTGGTAGGTTGAAAAAGCCGTGCGATGACAAGAAATAGTTTGATGGGCTGAAAAGAGTGCGCAATGAGAAGAAAAAAATCTGTAACCAAATAGAAATGAAAGTAATGAGTTTGCACTTCCTTACTTCCCATCTATGCATTTGTGTCCACCGTTTTAACCATGGAGCATGGCTAATTTCACTCTCTTGGCTATAGAGCTGCCATGAAATCTATTAGAGATCACCCATGGTATATTTCATGACCTTGGATATCTGGAAAATTTGGTTCCCAAATGTCCTGTTACAAAATTACGTGCCAATTTCTTTTACCTTCTCTTAATGTATTTGACATGAGGTATTCTTTTGATCACACAAAACATCATGCCATGATATTCTTATCCTATTCCAGGAAAACTGGTCATTGATGGAATAATTCACTTTGGATGGTATGCTAGTTTATCACACTTGTTTCTACCTAGGGGCAATTCAGTGTCATTGTATTTTTTGAGAGGTAGAAGAAAACTATAAAACTATAGGTGGGGAGAACTGAGGATCCTTGAGGTATGATGCAACTGAAGGTTGCAACTCTGCACCACTGTCCAGGTTTCTCTGTGCCTGTTCACATTGTAGTGTCAGATTCCTGTACTTGGCCAATCGGAGCAAAACACTGCATTTACTGCAGCATATCAAGATTTGACACACTGTGAACTGCTTTTCTGCTCACCCTGGTTGTACAGAGTGATCATATGAGTTACATTACATTGGGACATTACGTTTGTCATATGATATGAAGCATAACTGAATCTCCTGACGTGTACCTGCCATGTTTTTACGTATAGCCGTACTGCCACGTGACCAGATACTGACGAATGTCAAATGGCGAAACACAAAACAAAAGAAATTAGTTTGAGACATACATGTGCTGTTTGGCCAGGAATATATACAGTTTTCAAGCTGCCAAATTGAACATTTGTAAATGTGGATTTTGTTCATTTTTTTTTTTTTTTTTTTAAACACGTTCTTTTCGTCCTTTTTTTCTCTCTGGTGTATTCAATTCATTTATGGTTAGAATAAGCAAAAAAAAACCTATCAATTAATGTACTGTGAGGTGCATAAAATTTTAATAAACCAAATACATATTCAAATACATTTCTCAATTTCGATGGTTCGTAGAAAAACAACTGACGCTGTCCGTGTTCAACTCTTTTTGATGTGATGTATATTTACTATCTCCTGCGAATCATCATTATCATTACAGGCCTTATCCGGTAACATTAGACATGTCTGGAAATCCAGTCCTCGCAAACAGTCATACTCTATGTGTCATCACCTTCGTTGTTATGATTGTAATCGAGTCTGAAGCTACACCCCCCAAGACTCAAATTTAAGACTTTCGAAATGGACGGTAGAAAATTTTCCATCGTGATCGCAAGTTGCCGTGAAAGGACGGCCCTCTGATCCACCTACACAACATACCTCTGGTGAGAAGCTGATGTTGAAAGGCACTTGGCTGTCAAGTAATAGCTAGAAGCACTTCCCTGTAACCCTGAAAACTCATGGGTCATGTGATAAAGAGCAGGGTGGTATAAGAAAATAAGAAGGTACACGACAGATTAAATGAAAAAAAAAAAACAAGGACTAGACACACACACACACACACACACACGCACGGGTGGTAGTTTGTGTTGGGCAGGGCAGGTCGTCCTGGCAACACGGAAGCAAACACACCCTTGCAGCGTTGTCTGGTCCTGTCGTGTGTTGAAGTCGTTCCCTGAGCATGCTCAGACTGGCCTTCCCTGCACTCACTCACACACACACACACACACACTGCACTGCCAACTCACTGCGAACAGTCACATGCTTTGCATTATGCATTATTAATACAACTGTGATGTGTGGAGGCGAGTCAAATTAAAATTTCGAAATAGAAATAAAAAGAATTGATGTAGAGGAATTTAAACTGAAATGAAGAATGCGCGGTTGCTTGTGGAGAGCCACATGCTAGTAAAGTTGGGTACTGATGAAGGTGAGTGGAGGAGGCCTGTGGGGTGCAGTCAGCATTTCCAATTCATCCCCGAAGGTGTTCCATAGGTTTGAGGTCAAAGCACTATAGTAGGCGACTCGAGATCATTTTCAACCTCTGTGATTTCAAGCGACAATGAGACGACACCACTACGAACGCTACCGTGTTTGAGTGCTGTTAATTAGCGAGCTAAGAGAAGTGATGCATAGAATTCCCTTATCCAAATGGAGAACTGTACAGTCAGCGATTTAGATTTCTACATATGTTGTATGCTGTTTGATCTAAAGCAAAATTTTTAATGTTCACTAGAAGCTGTTGACAAATCTTCTTTGTTGCCTGCTGATGTCGTTCTATGAGAAGATCATCCCGAGTTCCTGAGTAGGAATTCTGTGACGAGGGCACCGTTTCTGCAGGTTTTTCCTAGTCTGAGGTTGAAAATTGAAATAAAGAAATTAAAAACTTTACTATACTGGGGGGTGTTCAGTTTATAAAATAAAACAAATTTGAGTGGAAACGGCATTTATTTTTTATACTCCCCTGCTACATTTATACACGTATCCTGGCGTTTCATTAATGCCTGGAAAGATTCCGCTTGTACGTCTGAACCATCCTAAGACAGCCTGCTTCTCCTCGTCTTCAGGAAACCACCACGAACGATGATAGGCGTGCGGCCCTCTTTGAGCGTCTCATCACCGTTATGTGACTGAAGACTTCTGTAGATATCCGCAGGTTTTTACCTCTTCGTTCACAAGAAACTTGATCACCACACGCTGTTCCATGAACTCACTAACCGTTGACTGCTATCTTGATTAACGGGCTCTGGACTGGCCCGCGACATGTGCGCCCCCTATCAGTAATAGGACACACTAGCCACTTACTACTGCGAGCAGTTCCGCCATGCTAGCATCCGTTTTTCTACCTGTACAATTAAAAGTGTGGGTTTCTCAGCACATGGGTGATATGCTGCAGGCCAACTCACAACCATATACTTTTTATTTACTAAAGGTTCGAATTAATATTGTGTAACATCTACAAATATTCCTCTTGTGGTCCCGATAACGGTCTTTCCATCTGCCTCCACCCCATCCCCCAATTCCTTCCTTTTAAGGATACTTAAAAAAAATCATGCACAGTCATGTTTGAGAAAAACTTCCTTGTTATAAATACTTCCGTAAAATTTGTTCTTTAAAAAAAAAAAAAAAAAAAAAAATCTCCAACACTCAAAATAACCATGTATTTATTTTATTTTTTTTACTAGAAATTAGTTGTTGCCATAGATACCAACACATTACAATAAAGCTGTGATTTGAACGACAGCCTGAACCACAGCTATAAGAAATCGATATTGCACTTTTTCCACATCTAAGCAATTAAAAAAAATATGTGTACTTTCTCAACGAACATGGATATAACAAATATCTGATTTTTTTTCAGCCCTTAGCAGAATGTGTCTTTTGGCAACCAAAATGTAGCTTGCTGAAGGAAAAAGGAAATTCCATTGTCCAAATCATTTATATATGCAGGCTCTAGTGACCACGACTCGTGATGCTAAATATAACTCGCTCCGTACGTGCCAGTCTACGAGTCGAAAGCAATATCTGTGGACAATGTAATACCAGTGACTCTGTTCCAGCTGCTCTGGTGGCTAAAAACCACAGCCGGTGATTCAGAGCACAAAACCTTTCTCTGTCTAAGCCGTGTTTTTAACCTGACATGACAGGAAAACACACACGGGTTGCTTCAGGTTCAGTGCTCGAACCATTTGGAATCTTTGCTATTAATTATTTGTCCTGCATAGTTATACAAAGGCACAGGACGGTCATAGCTTCAGGCCAAATGAAGTACTCATGATCATCTAACACATGGGCACGCAATGTGGCACACAGGTGCTAACTCGCAGGACTGTCTCCCCCTAGTGGCCATGGTTTGGAACAGCTGATAAAAAAAAAAAAAAAAAAACATGCAGAGCATGGAAAAAACAATGTTTTTCTAGTTGTTAATAACAAATAAGAGCTTCTACACAATCTATATTAAATAGACTGCTGCTTTAATAGTATATTTCTAAAAATTAAAGTAACTGCAGCATTTATTGCTAGATAGATTAATATACCGACAGACAGCATCTACGAGAAAAAAATAGTAGCAACTGTGCAAACTGACAGGTGCACATTAATATGTAAATATATGTTTAGCATGTAATGTATACATGTAATTACATACTAAATAACAATGAATGACATGAGTTTCGAATCGCTCGATCATATTTCTTCATACAAACCCGGAAGACGTTGGACCACTGCAGAGAAGAATGGTTAAAAATATCATGCAAAGCACCTATAGAGCACTCAGACTAACTGATGCCAAAGATGGTCAACTTTATAGGGAGTGAATACTCATGCAATCAAAAAATGGTAAATTTATTGGGTTACTGATCCAAAAATTGTCCATGTAAATACTTATGCAACTAATGTTTAATAAACCAGATTGTTTTTCCACCTTAAAATGTTAGACACATTTTCAACAGGGGGTGAATTACTTATGCACTGATAGTGAGAAGTCACATAAGGGCACAGGCAAAACATCTGATTTTCTATTTAAACCACCTCTGATCCCAGAAATGTTTTCTGCTGAGTCAACTGTTTTGTTGGTAGTCTGGTAAATAACTGATTTAACTATGAATTCGACTCAACTGCAGGAAGTGAAGCAGACAAGGATTTTTTTTTTTTTTTTTTTATGTGAACTGGTGAGTAGCGCTTCAGTGCTGACTGAAGTGTTATGTTCTAGATATTTGGACCATCAATACAAAAAAAAAAAAAAAAAGAAAATGAATGCTTGATGTTAGACAAAACTGGATATTTATTCTAATCAATAGAGATATAAAAACACAGATTCAATGGTCGTAATTTTTTCTTTTGCCCTGTTGCTGGATTTCTGAGTCAACAAATTTAGAGCATTAAACCCCTATATGCTTTTTTATTACCTTGTTTTATTATGTGACTGAAATATCACTCCAAACCAAATATCAAATGAACCAAAAGTATCAATTTAGCCCCGATTCAGACTTGATAATCCGAGTAACAGGTGAGTAATGAAACTGAGTGATGCATGCACACTTTCAGCCATGACATAGCGCACTCAAGAATGCATAAGAAACACTGAAATGAACCCAAGCAAACCTAGTTTACAAAACTAACAACAATCGTGGCAGAAGGCAACAAGAAGTCTGGGGTTAACGTGGATCAGACCGAGGGAGTCAGCGATGTAAACATTCCTGATCACGTGATCATCATCAACTTTTCTCTGCTTGTGTTCTATATGGTAGATGTTCAGCCTGGATACATTCATTAGGTATGAGGTTGCAAAAGTACACACATCCTTCACTTAAGTAGAAGTAAAGAAGTTTGGGCTCGGACATGTACTTAAGTTAAAAAGTAGCCAACACTACTATCTGTTTTAGTGTCACGCTGGTAACTGGATGTCATGTTATTAATATAAGAGCCTTGAATTAATACTTTCCAATTTTTTAATACTCTAATCAACATGGACACAAATTGATGCTTTACGCAAATGTATGTTTATTTTCAGTGAAACCAAACTCAACGAAGTGCATGGAGACAAAATATTCTTGTCAACGTTTTAAAGTAATTATGGTGTTTTAAAATTACAGAAATTATCAGGACACCAAACGGAACCTTTGCTATGTTTCCACACGGACGGTTAATAATGTGATACTAGAAAAACTGTACCTCATAACTTTAATACAAACTACATGATTAAAGTATATTTGTATTCGATTCGTTCCTAAAAGTAGACTTTTCAAGTCTTCTATACATATATTTATTACGTCTGTGAGGTAAGTATTCACTAAAATTCAGGTTTTTTTTTTTCTGTGAAGAGAGGAAACAGACAGCAGAGCGCGCCCCCGGTCTGTTCACTCTATTTTACAAAAGCACAGCATTTTGTTGTTATTATAAGTGTGTACAATAAAAATTAGACCCTTTACAAATTCCAATGATGTATTGCCCTTATCTGTACGATAAAAAAATTAATTCTTATTTTTAATAATTTAATCATTATTTTTATTAAAATTTGTCGGATTTTGGTGCTGTTTTGAAACTTACCGCATCAGTAAAACAAATGTTTACTAAATTTTGGTGTTTATTATGAATTTTTTTTTTATATTTGAGTAAAGAAGGGATGTCGTGAATAAACGTGTTGCCCTGAAGGTTTTAATTTCGCCACTTTTATATTTATTTATTTATATTTTTATATAAATCGTCAAACAGAAATGCGTGCTGCATTAATCGCGAGTTAATAAAATCATTTGCATTTGGACAGCCTTAATTAATATATTAATACAAAACAAATGAAAAAATGTTTACCTAATGAATGTATCCAGGCTGAACATCTACCATATAGAACACAAGCAGAGAAAAGATGATGATGATCACGTGATCAGGAATGTTTCTTTTCTCAGTCATGTTTATATCGCTGACTCCTTCTGTCTCATCCACGTTAACGCCTGACTTCTTGTTGCCTTCTGCCACGATTGTTGTTAGTTTTGTAAACTAGTCTACATCTGTGGTGTGTGAGAGCCAGAAAATGATGCACCGGTGGATTAAAAAAGCCACGCAATGACAGGAAATCAGTTGATGGGCTGAAAACCGCGCAATAAAAAAAAAAAAAAAAAAAAAGAATAGTGACATTTCACCAAATAGGTTAAAACTAAAGTAACAAGTCTGTTTTGTGAATGTAAGAATTAGAATATACAGATATTTGTGTAAAAATGAAATGAGTAAAAGTTGCCTGAAAAATAGTTAAGTACTGATACCAGAAAAATTGACTCAAGTACAGTAACTAAGTATTTGTACTTAGTTACTTCCCCCCCTCTGCTCTCCATAATGCCTTCAATTAAAGAAAGCAACATTTTTACTAAAGATGCATTGAAACACTATGAGGACAAAAGTTTGAGGACACACAACCATAAGATTCTCCTGTTGACGCATTTAGTCCCCCGTTATAATATCCTCCACTCGTCTGAGAAGTTCCACTAACTTTTGGAGTGTACTTGTGTAGATTTGTGCTCATTTAGCCTCAAAGGTCTGGGGTGCAGTCAGCGTCCTAATTTATCTCAAAGATCTTCAGTAGGGTTGAGGTTGAAGCTCTATAGCAGGCCATTCATGATCTTCCACTCCAACCCATGTACACCATATCTTCCTGTAGCTGGCTGTGTGAACAGGGGCACTGTCATGATGGAAACAGGTTTGAGCCTCCTAGTTCAAGTAAAGGGTAAATTAAATCCTCCTGCTTCCAAAGACATCCTAAACAATTGTGTGCCTTCGACTTTGTGGTAACAGTTTAGGAAGAACCACATATGGCTGTAAAAGTCAGGCGTCCCAATATTTTTCCCAATATACCGTATTTTTCGGACTGTAAGCCGCTACTTTTTTCCCACGTTTTGAACCCCGTGATTAAAACAATGAAGCGGCTAATTTATATTTACTTTTTTCCCGGTTTCACAAACTTCAAGCCAAAAAACTGAGCCCCATAACATTAGACCAATGAAATTTCTGAACGGAAACGAAAAAACGCACCTCACCTGTGTTCTGAGCTGCACAGCATCGGGAGAAAAAACTTCCACCGGTGGTGATTTTTAAACGCACGACAATGCCAAAAGAAAAACTCTCGAGAGAAATAGTTGTGAAAGGAAGGACGAATACAGTGAACAATGACTTTCTTGGTAGGCTACTGTTTAGATACAAGCCGTTGTAACGCGTTGAGTCTGGGTGAAGGGAGAGCTCACTAACTCCAGTTGCAACAGAAATCATATAAGCACAGACAGGTTTTCAAAACTCGTGCTTTTTTATTTTTCTTGGCAACAGCGTTACGGGTTAGTCAAAGAAACTTGGAAATGAGCATCAGAAAATAATAAGGACATATTCCTCGGTCTTGCACACATGCAGTAATAGTGGAAAAATGCAGCGGCAGCCTATTCCCACAATGCCGCTCTGCTCTTAAAGGAGCCACAACATATTTTACCCGTTACACCGTGTAACAGACACTGTCTTTTGTTAAACCCTGTGTAAAGTTCATTCGTTTCAGTGTAGACACCTTATAGACTGGTGCGGCTTATTTATGTTTACAATAAAAATCCTTGTCAGTGCGGCTTATATATGGGTGCGCTTAATAGTCCGGAAATTACGGTATTATATTTAGGTTTGTTTTATACTTGTCACATGTACATTATAGCACAGTGAAAGTCTTTTTTGCGTATCCTACTGATGTTATGAAGCTGGGGTCAGAGCACACCCGGACCACAGAGGGTTAAGGGCCTTGCTCAGGTGAGGGGTTTGACCCCCCAACCTGCCGATCAGTAACCCAGAACCTTAACCACTGAGCTACCACGGTCCATATAGTGTATCTAATTTCCTAACAAGGATTAACTGGGCCTCCTCATTCTTTTTCTTTATTTATTAACATCTCAGGGAAAAATTAATAAACGACTGTTTAGAGGTGCGGGAATGTGAGCGAGAACAGGAAATAATGTCTCGTGGAACATTCCGCTACATTAAATAAACGGTTAGACATCGCGACATGCCGTTCGTTAATCGGTTCAAAGTGTAATTGTTGGCTGCTGCTGTGGTATGTGAAGAACAACATAGTTCACTGTATGAAATGAAGGAACCGAACTGTGGGGATGTAAATAAAAAACGGTAAAAATCTTTCATTTGATCAATTTTAGCACCTCTCTTCACGGTCTAGTCAGCTTTATATTAAATTACAGGCTTAACGATAGATAAATCAGTACAATTCTAAAGTACGATATTTCCCAAGTGTAGTGTGTATGGAAGGGCTTTATTATTTCTGTGAAGGATTTTTTTTCCAGCCTGCTTTCCTTTCTCTGTACTTTCTCATCTGATGAAGTCGTTCTTGACAGGAAGAGAGGAAAGAGAGAACGGGAAAGAGAGAGAGATATATTGGGGGAGAGATAACAGAACACTCTCCGAACACACACACACACACACACACACACACACATATATATATATGGGCGGGCTAACTTTGTGAGAAATCCTGTCCATGTTTATTAGTAATAAAGCCATGACTCACCACACACACATAGATGGGAAAAAGTCAAAGAAGGAGAGACTGACTGTCTGTGTGTGTGAGAGAGAGAGTGTGTGTGTGTGGTAATAATTGAGCCAGGACCCTCCACAGAGCTGTGTAAAGAATGTGTGTCCTCTCCAGCTCTTACCTTGGAGGCCCGACGGCGCTCGCTGCAGTCTGGATGCTGACACTCCACACACTCCTCCACTCCTGCAGACTTCTCATCTGGAACAATACAGCAAGCGGCGTCATTAATTCGGACAGCATTAAATCAGAGGAGCACACACACACTAAGCACTAAGCACAAATACACACACATACTGGAATACATGCCATCAAACGCAATGTGGGGAAACACAGAGATTGCAATAAAATTTGATTATTGGATACAAAAAAAAAAAAGATGTAAAAGGATTAAATAAAGGCACAATAAAATAAGAGGTTGTAATAGAGAGGGAAGGATAAATAACAAATAAAAATACGAATAAAAAAAGGAACAAAGAGACCCGAACATGTTCCAGCATGAGAATGGTGAGATCTATGAAGGCATAGTTTATATGGGTTGGAGTGGAAGCTCTTGAGTGGTCTGCTATAGAGCTCTGACCTCAAGCCTATTGATTACCTTGAATATGAATTGGAACTCTGACTGCACCCTCACGTTCATGAGTAGCTTTTATTGTTTAAACAATACGTTTAAAGCTGTATTTATTAGAAAGAAAGAAAAAAATATATATATATATATATATATATATATATATATATATATATATTTTTTTTTTTTTTTTAAAACCCTTGTGGCTGAAAAGCACTTGGGGTTTATAATAGCTGGAAAAAAAAGGATTTGTGCTAAAAACTTCTGTCCATATAATGCAGATTCAGACCCCCGATAAGCAAATACACATCTACAACCGTATATTATAAAAGTAGCATGTAAATTAGCACTAAATATTTTGAAAGCATGTTCAGTATGAGCATCATGGCCTTTATGATTACAGCACCAGAACCAATTAAGTACAAGAATCCTAGTGAGATTACGTTCTGAAACTAAAGCATACATCTTGGGTAACTGAACTGAGAGGCAAGTCCAGAAGGAGGTTGAGCAACTGAAGCCAGACACTACTCAGGGTGTAGCCCATTTCAGTCTACCCCCAGCTTATATTTTATTTAGATTGAATAAGGCTAATACCACCATGCTTCACCATGGCTTCAAAGGTCAAATGAAACTACAAAAAAAATTAAGAATTTGAATCGCTTAATTGATTGAATGATAATTACTTTTAAACGTTTGGCACATGCCCCATCCGTGTTTATTTTAAGAATTGATGTATTCCTACAATTTCATGGTTTCAAATCAGAGCCACTTTAAAATGGACCATTTTCAAACAAATGTAATCAGAAATGACATTCATACTACTGTTATATAAATTACGGATTCGCATCGGAGTATTGGCAAAAAATTGTTGTGATACGTCGATTTAAAAAAAAAAAAAAAGTGTTATTTATATAATAATGATTAGTAAAAGCTATACTTTTATTGCTTAAAAAGTGACCAATAACTTGTGACCTATATTTAATATGTAGATTAATTTCTCCTCGCTAAACCGTTTCTCGAGCGCGTTCTCCCAGCACCACTGCTGCTACGTGAATATGACGCATCGTAACACTACGGGGAACATGGCGTGTCCTGGGATTAAAACATGGCAGAGGTAGGGCTGCATCTTCATGGAGACTACAAAGGCCTGTTTGTGAAAGGGCCATGAGTTACAATTCAAAAGGCACTTAGGTAAATTTATGATTTGCTGTTTGTACCAATAAAATAATACTCTGTACCATATTGAATTGTATCATATTGCATCGTCCTGTGTGTGAATTATATCGCATCGTATCAGAAGATGTTTGTATGTATCTTTAATGTATCGTATTGTGGCTATGCATCAAGATGTGAATTACATCTGCCCCAGTTATGGAGATACACATCCCTAATTATCAATGTCTGTTTCCTGACAAGTGGGAATAAGAAAAATAAATACACACCTCCCATTGTTTAACACAAAACTGAAGTTATAGATTCATTGCATACATCTATTCCCATCCACAGTTGTGTGGGATTGGATTTACATTTTCCATTGCATCTTTGTGGGCTTCCTCAAAGTTTTCCAGTTTCTTCCAGCACCCGGAAATTCTACCTTGGGAGGACTGGCTAAAATTGCCATGAGGCGTGAAAGAGTCCGAAAATTATAACACAGGAAGATGCTCGACAGCATCGTACAACAGCAGCCAGATAAAGCCCACAAAGCCTTTTTCAGAAGCTGGTAAAGTTGATGATTTGAAACTGTATTTGACACGATGAACAACGGCTGTACAAATGACCAAACAGAAGATGGAGGGTCAGTAAAGGCCAATGTGCAGCAAGACAGTTGAGTCAGGAAACCGGTCCGGGAAAGAGACTTCTTAGATAAGCAGTAATTTTAGTTTTAGCGTGAGTCAGTGGCTGGTAATGACTAGGTGTGAAGAGTAGCAACAGTCCAAGTCAGCAATTTCCATCTCTGCTACTCTCTCGCTCTCCCTCTCAGACAGGAATTCCTGACTTCAGCGCTGCTGATTAAGCCCAAAGTAAACAAATAAAACTGCGCTTAGAGCTCCTGTAGCCACACACACACATGTGATGGCAATGAGGTAGAACATTGAAAGTCCTTTTTACTTTTTATAAAGTAGTCACACCCAAATAAAAATGATAAACCAAATCTACTAAATCAACTAAAAGCATCTCAAAGACTTTCTATTGGCCACATCAGCAAACAGTGTTAATAGTATATACTTTAAATCAGTCCTGGCCCTGAACTATAACCTCAGTTAACTAAGGACGGCTCGATACCATAATTTTGGCTTCGGTACGATATCAGAATGTAATACCGCGATATCGATACCAAATCTATACCATAAGTGACAAATAACTAATGTTTTCATTTTATTTAAAAAAATAATAATAAAAATTGATTCATATCTTAATGCCTTTGTATCAAACTGTAACAAAAAAAATATATAAAACCGAAGTAACACAATAAAAATATATTCAAATGTTCTAATCTTTTCAGTGCACACACAATGTCTCAAAATGTAACAAAACACCTACCAGGATCATACGTTACATTTTCAATTTGAAGAAAAAAAACAAAAAAATGCAGCTGAAGTAACAACAATGCATGTGCATTTCTTTTAACGGTTTCGCAGCAATTTGAAAAGCATTTTTGCCTACAGGTGAATTTCAGAACAGTGGAGTATGAAATGCCAAATTCAACTAAATTATGATATCGTACCGTGTGATATATAATATATACCGGTGGTTTTCCAGGACCGGTATACCGCAGATCACTATAGTTGACGCAGCATAATAAGCCTAGTCCCCACGATGAGACCTAAGTAAAATAAAATACATTTTGAGGTACCAGTCATGCCACAAATCCTCTCAGAAGTCGCCATGAAGTTTCTAGCTCCCTTTAGTGTAACAAGTGCAGCACGGGTTGCTATTTATATTTTTGGATGCGGTTTTCAAAAAGTACTACCCATGCCACCACAATATTTCCTATTTAAAACTTTATATAAAAGACTATCAAATTAACCAAAGCTATAAAAATGTTGACCACGCTGATGGAGTAACTTCTGGCACCAACTAGTCTAGTAATTTTAGATATCTGACCTTACTGTGAAGATAACTTTATTTGAGATCAATTACAATATCTGATTAGATCTGATGCTGCTTGTAATGATATTCTCAAATATACCAAACTATTCAAGCAAAAATCTTGGCTAGACACATGGAAAGTCCAAATGGCACAAAATGCAACAAAATCTAACTCATTTTTAACGTCAACCAAATCAAAAACACAAAACTGCAACAGGTATTTGAAGATTTTCCAGATAGATAAAGAAAAGAAAAAAAAACCTGCATTTCCTTTGCTCAAAGGATTCCTGGTATTTAATATGATCTAATGCCAGAAGCTTGAGTGTGTGTTCCACAATCGTTTCTCTGTTGATTTGCAAGCGCGTGCTGTTTTTGTTAGCTGAACCGCCAGCCACAGAACGGCCACAAAGCTGCAATCCCTTACCATGGGCATATTTTATAGGGAACGTTTCATAGGGATCAAAACATGCTTAGATGCTTTGAATGGCTAAAAGGCTACAGGTTTCTGACTACAGCAAAAGCTCCTTTTCTAAAATTGCTTAATGAAGATCAGGACCTGCGAGGTAGCATCTGATACCTGGAACGTCAACTATAGTTAACTGAAGTGATAGTTTCTCAAAACAGCTCTCTTCCTACTCCATCTTCCTCACTGTGCGGGAGGGCAGTACAATCAAGTGCCCCGTTCATGGCAAAATTCTAACAGCAGCAAACTTTTGAAACTTTTGGCTCTTTCGAACATAAACTGAAATAGTCCACACTGCCACAATCCAAAATCTAGTAGAAGGCCTTCTCAAAAAAAAAGGAAAGGCTGTCACATTGGCAAATAGAGAACAACTCAATGCCCATAGTTCTAGAATAAGATGTGCAACACTAGGATTATCCACGTACACTTTGTCTGTGTAGTATATTATTTCCATTGTGCTTAAAACTGTTTGGTTTTTCCATGATGACACATGAATTGTTAATTTCGGCAACTCTGCATTTATACCTCATGAATCCACAAAAATTGTCCTAAACCAATTTCTGAGAGCCTGGAGATAAAAAAAAAAACAAAAACAAAAAAAAACATCCCAGCAACCATTATGAATGGGTACCAATAATTTTTCCGAAGGCCTTGGTAATGCTGCAATTTCCTTTAGAAAATAATTGTGTAATGCCTGATTATTTATAATACTTTCTGATTTGGGGTACAAGCCACCACCATCATTATTACCATCGCAATCAAGGAAAGCATTTGAAATTCCTAAAAAAAAAATAAAAATACAAAAAGCCACATTTTAGTTATGGGAGAATGGAGAGTCTTTCTCCAATCTGTTTTGATCGCTTTTTTCCTTTTACATGTGGTACTGTATGTGATTGAGGCGGCCTCCACCTCTCTTGTCTACTGCTGAGAAAAGATCCACAAAGACAGAAGCATTTGATTCCTTCCCCACTCTGAATCCTGTCTCCTGTTCCAGCTGCCTGTGAGCTGAAAACTATACACAGTGAAGACTGAGGGCAGGTTATGTGGGAAGGCTTCTCCTACAAGACAGACAGCACGGAACAAAGGGTTTCCTTCAGCTGACCAGGACAAAAGCTAAGGCAATAATTCATTTCACTGTTAGATCACCGGCTGGACAAGTGCATAGTGTGAACAAGATCACATGACTGAACGCTGTTTTGGGTGACCTTTGAACAATTTTGTCACTTCAAAAAAAAAAAACCTATATTCCAAATAGAGCTACCGGAGATGGAGCAAGACACCATTTGTTTTTGGGGTTTTTTTTATATGCAGAGATTGTAACCTGGATGGGTTATTATTCATAAAAATAAAAAAGCGTTTGTTTGAAAGCTTGATAAAAGCTGTCAAAAGTGCTACAAAGTTCATTTCAGGGAAATGAAGAAAAATTCAAATGAGGTGCTCCCCATGCACTGTCAGCGAAAAGACGTGGTCTTGCATACTGTCTCTTTGTTTTGTTTCATAAAAAAAAAAATTAAAAAAAGATCCCAGCTGCAGCCGCCTGCAGTGGCACTGAGGCTTAAGTGAAGCCTTGCTTGATGTTAGCGCAGTCTGCAGAATGATTCACACCATTACGTTTTTCCTAAACACAGATGCGCCCGCGGAAGTGGGAAACAAAAAGAAAATCTATAAACAAAGACAGCAGAAACCCTCTCATCTCCAGGTCTCAAGCCTCAGACCTTTGGTAAAGCATAATGAAAGCGCATGAGCCAGCCAGACGCTTCGGTTGCTTAAAAGGTTTCCACAGGGAACTCTGGATAAACTCTAGCGCCATGTGTACCGATCTAATGTAACGATCAAAAGCAGGATTTCAATAGAGAACTTACTGAAAATATATGAATAATTACATTCGTTCATTTGGTGACATTTGACAAAAGGGTTTAACGTCTTAAGGATTTAGCCACACCCTCGAGCAGTGGATCGTCTTATTTCCGGGACAAATTATTTGCGATTTGTGCTCAGTGACAAAGCCAGAGCCTGGCTGAGCAAAGACATGCTGGGAGAAAACAAGCCATAAAATAACAGTGTTCCACAATACAGCCACTGCTCAAATGGAGAATTTGTAAGTGCTCGGTTTAAAAACAACTAATAAAAGCATCTGCCAACCATCTTAATTTAATAATGAAAAAATGAACCAAGCAGAAAATATTCCCTCGTTGCTACCACCAGTTTCAATTCAAACTAGTAAAGTCTTCGTAACTACCCTGATTTCTGAGACAGCAACTAACACTTTTTTTTTTCCCTTGCTGCTGAATCCTGAAATGCGAAACGCTCCAAAACTAGTTTTAAGTAGAGCAATGAGAGAAGAGGAAAATAAAAAAGCAAACAAAAGTTTGAGAGAAAATCAAATCCATCTGCTATAATGCGCAGCAGATCCCTGAATCCAGGATATCGTCTATCCATTTTTATGTGGGAGGGAACATTTTGGACAAACTAAATAAATTGTTGTGAAGGACAGCAAAAAATAAAAACAAATATACACCGATCAGGCACAACATTGACATTATAACATTTACATATTTAGATTACTGCTTTTGACAGACGCCCTTATCCAGAGCGACTTACAACTGAGCAGGGGAGGGTTAAGGGCCTCGATCAAGGGCCCATCAGTGGCAGCTTGGTGGTGGTGGGATTTGAACTTGAGACCATCCGATCCATAGTCCAATGCCGTAACCACTGAGCCACCACCTCCCTGCCTTAACATTATGACAGGTGAAGTGAACACCACTATTTTTCTTTTCATCATGGCACCCGTTAGTGGGTGTGATATATTTGGCAGCAAGTGAACTTTTTTCCTCAAAGTTGATGTGTTAGAAGAGGGAAAAATGGGCAAGCGTAAGAATTTGAGTAAATTTGACGAGGGTCAAATTGTGATGGCCAGACTGGGTCAGAGCATTTCCAAAACTGTGTCTTGTGGAGTGTTTCCTGGTCTGTAGTGGTCAGTATCTATCAAAGGTGTTCCATTGAAGGAACAGTGGTGATCCGGTGACAGTGTCATTGATGCACGTGGGAAGCAAAGGCTGGTCCGTGTGGTCCGATCCAACAGACGAGCTCCAGTAGCTCAAATTGCTGATAGTTAGTTCTGTTAATGCTCCATAGGTGAGGACTGTTTTGGCAGCAAAAGGGGGACCAACACAATAGGCAGGTGGTCATAATGTAATGCCTGATCAGTGTAAATAAAATAACATCATAATGTTGTTCTTGTCTTGTTCCTCACTGCCCACAACTCTGCCGCTAAAATTTCCTCTAATTTCTTTGCTTTTTTTTTGGGCTATTTGTTTCTGTACTATATAATAATGCCACAAAGCCACATAAACAGCTATAATACTCATTTTATGAGAATATGGGTTTGATCACAAGTGATGAAAGTAATGTAGTGTGAAGGCGCCCAAGCAAGACTGGCTAAATCAGATTAGATAGCTGCAAACAAATAAAACCCTGCATAATGCATGAGTGTTTGAAAATACGTCACTTTGATTTGACACAATCCTACAAAATGGCAACACGGGTTTCATCACTTAAGAATAAACCAGTGTTTGTCAAAAAAGCGAAGAAAATTAATTTTTGTAAACAGTACACAGCATATGCTCACCATATTTGTTTTTAAGAAGAAGAGAATTTCACCTTACCATAAAGATCATGAATGACATCTAGGGAGGAGGACCAGGAATAACGTTCTGCCCCCAATATAGAAGATGGAAGTGTCTCTAACTCATAGGCCCCCCGCTTCTTCCAGTAAAGGAACATGGCACAAAGTGAGGCTTCTTAGAGATCAAAAAGAATCACTCTCTTTTACCGTAGCTAATATTTCAACCACTAAACTGTTAGAAAAGTTATATTGTGGACTGGATTTTGCTCCAAGTCCCTGCAATTGAGGTCATGATTCATCCAAGTGCACAATACAGCCAAGCTCTCTAAGAACAATCAATAGCAAATCATTCTCTCGAAATCAGAAACGGGGACCTTTTCTGTCCAAGATTAGTCCAAGATCCAAGGCATGCCGGTATGAATACTTTTCCCTACTTATCCCGAAAGAGTCTTGAATCCGTTTGACAGGAACCTGAGTAAATATCTGACTATGTTTTTATGAAGAAAGTATAAACCCTTCCGCCATCTGGATTTAATTACAAACTAAAGACAAGCAAAGTTCACACAGATATGCCCGGTCAACAACTCCTGCCAGGAGGAAGAATTCCTAAGATATCCTTTCACTATCAAAAAAATGGTGCTTCGCCTTTGACAACTCATCTTGAAGCTATGGCCCAGTTGCTAAAACTTAGCACTGGCCAAAGTAAGATCTGCTCTGTGTCCCATGGCAGAGGGGGCCGGCTAACAGAAGGCATTCGACCTACACGTCCAGACAAATGTTGCATTCACAACAGGATGAAATGAACGCTGGGACAGTTGGAGCCAATAGCTTTCACTATAGGTGACACAAAGATCTCTTGTAGCCCACCTCCTACACAGACAGTGAACTTTCCTCATAATTTGCACAAACTTGAAAAGCCTCACATTCTTGAGCATTCATTGCACTCTGGCACCCTCTGCTTGGTGATTGATTTATGCCTTATGAATGCAGTGTGACCACGCTAATGTTTTCAGCTATTTCTGTGGAGGGACAAGGCAGGCTCAGGTCCAGCAGACTGAGACGATAAAGTGAACTGGCTGGCCTGCAAAGAAAATAATTTTGGAAAGGAAAAAAAAAAGAAAAAAGAAGGAAAAAAAAAAAGTATGTTGCCATAATCAAGATGACATCAGGACACGAGTATAAAAAAAAAAATAAAAATAAAAATAAAAATAAAATAAAATAAAAGTTTCTGAATTTGCATTGAAAAGCTGTAGCACACCAAATCTCACACCAAGTCACCTCTTGGATGAAGTCTCCCCACTGAGGTTGATTTATTGTTATCTGCCAGCTGGAATGGGGAAAGAATCACAAGGAGAACACACTGTGCTAGTTTAGAAAGGCAGGGACAATGTCATACAGCAAGTCAGATGTCCAATTTTGGGATAAGAAATTAAAGGGTAGGACGGCAGCCGGATGGCCATTTGGAGCTCTGCTCCGCAGACATGTGGTAGTAATCTGAAACAGCTTTGAAAGTACAGCCTTGTCATGGCGCTCCTGAACTCAGCCTTTGTATTAACTCCTGCTGAAAGGGAAAGTTCACGATTTGTACTTAGCATTACTGAAATAAATTTCAGTACCACTCTTTTTTTTTTTAATGTCTGAAGCTGGCTAGATCTTAGAATTGATCCAAATCATAAAACTTTTCCTTTGTAGTCAGTTGCTTTTAGCATAATAAGCATAGTTTAAAAATATTTCATGCTGTTTCTTTGGGGTTTTTTTGGACCTTCTTAAAATATATTCCCAAGTTTCAAAAATTCATACTTTTCTTGATGTTATGTTGGTAATGAACCAACAAGTTGAGACATTAGATCCAGTAGAATAAGTCTTCTTCATAGTTCAAGTTCATATAGAGCGAAACTTGTATTAAATCTGACCAGAAAGGCACTCAGAGAAATAACAGTGGCTAAAGAAATTCAACATTTGGTCTGCAGATTGAATGGTTGTCTAGTCCAAATGCTCAAAAGGGCACAAGGGCTTGATTCACAAGGTTACATGATCTTGGAAGAAAACCTGGATTCTGCTTAAAAAACAAGTAACATCAAATCAATAGCAAATCAATCCATGTACCCAAACACAGGCAATCTGGTTAGGGATGCCAAATATTGTTGTTTAGCACAGATTTGCTCAGGAGGTTCTGACAACCAGTGTAATCAGCAGTGAAAGTCAAGAGATTAGTGACTAATATCTTGAAAAAGGTCAACAAGTAAGCCTTTGTGATGTGGTTGCTGGATAAAAATAAAAAAGGGTGGTAAAATCAGCAGTAGAGGAGGAAGTGGATAAAACAGATGGTGAAGCCAGTCAGCGCCAGAGCACCCAAATTTCACTCGAACCTCAACCTGGTCAACCATTGAGGTTTCGACCCAATTGACCTGGATGTTCTATTGTAGTGTGTGGAAGTGTGACTATTTCATTCTCTAGCAGAGGAGTATCTTCACATGAACTGCTTGATTTCGAGTCCTTCCACAACATGAGTGGGTTATTAAATATGTTCCTCTTTTGCAGAATTACTTGCATGGTTTGGGTTCCAAAAGTTCTTAAAGATGCCACTAAATTTCCAAATGACAAAAATTATGCATCTCATTTTTACCGCTGTACATTTTCAACAGGTGCACAGAACCTGCTTCATTGCCAATCCATCACATTCAACTCAATTTAGCATTTACATTCATTTAAAAGTCTGGTTCCTCTCATGCCATCTCAAGGAGTTTTTCCTGGTTTGCTTAAAATTTTTTTACAACTGTTTTATCTCTGTGAAGCTGCTCTGAGACAGTGTCTACTGTTTAAAGCACTATACAAATAAAAATGAATTGAGTATGAATTTCTTCACCTTGGTTTATAAAATCCAATTATTGGTAAAAAAAAAAATTACAAGGTTCGTGTTGACACGTCTTCCTTCTTCTTATATTAGAAAGCTCATCTTTAGAAGACATGCTTATTAAAGGAGGCATGCCATGCACCAAAACAGTCATAAAGTTGGGTGTGGGACCTCGCCTGGGCTAAAGAAAGGCTAGAACAGCAGTTTAAAGACAGGTGTTGGGACGCAACCTCGGAGTAAAAACACCTTTCGACATCTACCTCAAGACGGCAATTGGTGAGGGTGTGGGCTATTTCACCAGAGAAACAGGACATAACTTATGCACATATGAGGTGTTTCCTTACCAACAGTTTGATGCAACAAGGCACAAAAAGCAAGTTCCACATAAGTGACTAGAGGTCTACTTCAATTAAGCTATAAAATCTTTTTCCATTGGCAGCACAAAACATGCTCATGAATGAAATCAGTGGAAACTGCTTTACTCTGGCCCCTGCCAAAGGTTCCAAATCGCTTTCCCGGTTCAGATGTATGATTGCGGCTCCATAATAGTCTATATATTAGTACAGATTACCGACTCAAGAAACTCAAACACCCCCCCCACCCCCAGGCAATGCATTATCTATTACAGAAAGACATCACTGCATTCAAGCAGGCTGCTAATCTCCGTCGTTTAATAAGACTAATCTTTAACCCAAGACCAAAAGAGCTGGGGATGAAAGAACTCTAGAGTATGTGAAATGCATGATGATGGAAGGAGATGATAAGAAAGCAGGAAAGAGGAAAAGAGGAATCCTCTAAACCGTACGCGTGTATTAATAGTCATGACTTCATCCCTTTTTGTTTTGGTTTTTTCATGCTGAGTTTATGTCCATATGTGGTTTAGGCTTTAGGAGACATAAATGGTAAAGCCATTTAAACACATCTCAGCTACCCCTCAAGATTTAACGTAAATGTTAATAAATTCTATCCGGAACATGTAAGAGAAGGCGTTCCCAGTCCCGCCTTGTCATACTGTAAAATCCAGCTGTCACGTTGGAAAAAACCGACACAACTACTTTTCGAGCGAATGAGCTCCTCGTCGAGGTATTACAGCATTACAAGGACACGGCCTGCTTTCTATCAGACTGTCTGGATGATGCTTGGAACAAAAATAAGCTTATACCAACACGCACTTGTGAAGCATAATGGGTCACATGACTCTCGACAGGAAAATGCGGGTCTACTCTGCTCCACATGCTGAAGGGTTAATTTATACGGGTAGCTAATAACAGTTTTTTCTCAGTTGCTTCGGAGCGTTTCTCAAATCGTTCTTAATCTTTGCAAAGCAGTAAGAGTATTTCTCGAAACAATTAGGACAAATGGCAACACGCAATGGATTACTTGGCAAAGCCTGTACTCAATGAGTCGATGGACATACCATTACCGTTACAATGACGAGTCATTTTGTAATTTTTCTGAATTTCTTTTGAATCGCATATACGAATTTCAACAGCACCAATTTACACATTACTGTATGTGGGGATATTGATTGCAAGAGACCAGACAGGATTCACACTTGTCTGTACTAGCATTCTTTTCCAGCCATTTTCAGAAATCGGAATTCTGGGCCTGTATACGCTCGCCAATTGAAGGTTCACGAGATTCACCATTGACCTGTTTTAAGAACTAATTGACCATTGCTTGATCATGATGCCATCCATTTCAAGACATATTTACAAACAAAAGAAAAGTTTATTAGAAATTTAAAGAAGATGAGCCTGACAGATGCTGACAACTGGTTTAACCATTTTTGCATTCAATGATTTATGCCATGAACTGATGCCTAAATGTTTTGGGGGTTACGACGATTCAGGTGGGAACCAGTATCATATATTGTGATCAGCAAGACGAACAATTGATAATGTGAAAACAGCAAACAATTGTACACCATCAGTTAAAAAAGAATGGACCAAGTGCGTTCGCAATTTGTTCTAAGAAACAGGAAAATGCTTTTATGATGTGCACAAGAGACTACATGATGTGCAAATTGAACAAGTAGTCTCGAGAATTTCATTTCCGATCTGAGAAACGCTCCAAAGCAACTGGGAAAAACTATAATTCCCAGTGACATAATGGAGAATATAATTACATTTTATGTAAAAGGATTTAAACAGGGTTCATACAGTTATTCAACTGATCAAGAGCAGAAATGTGAACGACGCAAAAAAAAAAGTACGAAAAAACCCCCAGACATGAGCAGATAAGATTAATATGTATAACTTTTACATTTTTGCTTTAAAGTGAAACGACTGTAGAAAGTATGCCAGAACACCACACACACACAAACACCCCAGTGACTCCACAAGAAAGCCTAAAACTTCAAGGAGGATTAATTGACCTGTGGTGGGTTAAAGCCAAGCTTTAGTGCTCCAAGCTTTACCAGCCCACGCTCCTGCTTTAATTACTGCACAGCTAAATATAACCTGCTCCAGTACTGCACATCGCCACACTAATCTTCTCACAGGTGCGACTTTGAGCTACAGCTGTCTACAGCATGTCTGCTTACCTGCTTACTTCACCTCCCTTAAGCAAAGTAAATGACCTACTTTTTCCTTTGTGTCTAAAGTCTCCATAAATCAAGAAAGCAACCTTTTTCACAAATGTTTATATTTAGTTTACAGTATATAGACCGTTTTCTAATTTGTTTTTATTTTGTAAGAAGAAAAAGGGATCGAAAGCAATCGTCAGTACCAAACATGCCCCAACACATTACACACACATGTGCAACACTGATCCAAATCCAAAATCCATACTGGAAATCGGCACGTGAAAGTCCACGAAAAACTGCATAAATGAAGACTTTTGAGACAGCACCTGTATACATGAACGCTGACAAAGGAAAATAATAAAACAGTTGGAAATACATGTTAATTATAAATGACGATATTACCCACCATGGCTGGGGAGGGAAAAAAAACAAGCATTAACAAAATTGAATCTGGCATAAAAACGTGAGAAATTGATTTGTGATGGTAGAACTGATATTATAGGAATTTATAGGTGTAATTACGCTTTAGGAGTTCCCTAAGGTTCTAGAGTCCTTGATTTCCAAAAGGGGTTCCTCCGTATCCTGAAAAGCTTTTGCACTGAAGCAAAAGGATGACGAATCAAAAAAAAAAATATGCGTTGTCCAAAAAATGTATTTATTTATTCCAGTATTTTTAGGCTGTTTATTAAACTTGAAAGTTCTCCAGGAAGGATGTGCTCATTGCTCCGGTGGATTTGGTGTTATTTTTACATTTTAAAAAAACATAAAAACCTGTCAGATTGTATTGTATTATAAAGTTTATTATTCAGAATTGATATTTTTATATAGAATGGGTTCCTCATTGGTGTTTAGAGTTTTGAGAGCTTTCTATAATGGTTCTACTGGAAACTTTTCCAATGAGAGAAGGCTTTCTGTGTGTGGAAAAACAACCAGAGCAGCGCTAGAGTTTGTTTTTCCAATTCAGCAAATGTTTATTTTTTGGTACGTTTAAGGATTTTAACAACAACAACAACAACAACAACAACAAGGAAAAGCTGGTAAAGTTTTGGAATTATCGTAGAAATGATACAAAGGTGTAAAGAAACACTTACTGAGCCGCAGCCGGATTCCAAGCCAACTTTTCGGAGGGGATTTGTGATGGAGTGCTGTGCTCATAGTCCACTTACTGGGAACCATATTCGGCTGCTTTGTCGAATTTATTCTAGGAATTCCTTTACACAAGCAACTGATTGAAGGGGAAGGGAAAAAAAGTCAATTCAGGTCATAATATTTAGGAAAAGAAATCGTAAATAAACCACAACCTGCCTTCATCTCGAATTAAAATCCTGCAGTCGTATTTGTTGATGCTAAATACATATCTGCAATATAGACCTGAACCCCTGCAAGCTCAAACACGGGTCAGAAATAGTATTGTTATTATTACAATATATATATAACAATATACTTCCTTATATTTTAGACATTCGCTTTGTCCAAACGATTTTTTTCCACTTCACGGTGTTGCTACTTGTGTAGCCTCCAGCCACATTTTACATTGTATCCCTCTGACTCTTCATATCCCTCCATTGCTTTTCGTGCATATAGAATGTCCATTCGTATATATATTAAAAAATAGCCTAAATATACTTTTCAACACCGAGAAGTGTGTATTATATAGTCCAAATTCATACTACTAACCTGTTGCGTTGATTGCAAGTGGACTAGTGTTTCCATACCGAGCAGCTCCTCCTGCACTACATTCAAATGTCCTTCATTGTGTCTTTTGTTCGCCAATTTCTTTCCATTTTTTCCATCTAAAAATAAGGGTGGTTTTTATTTGAGTTCTTTCTTTATTTTTCTTTAACTATCAGCGTCCTGTAGCTTGCTTCGGGTTGTGTTGAATCCTCCCCCATTCACACTCTTTCATTCATTCATCATCAGCTTTACTGGAACTCTTACTCCTCCTCGCTCCAGGGATGTAGTTCCGAGTTTGACCGCTATCATCGCCAAAGATCAATTATTTCCCCTCTGTTTAACCCGTTTAGTAGGGATGCAACGATTCACCGATTCGCATCGGTGCAACTGCATAAAAGTTAATGATGTGATACATTATATGTTGATACAAGTTAGTATTTGTATCGCAATGCATCTTTTTAAACATATTTCATTTTTCCACATGGACGGTTAATGAGGTGATACCGGAGAAACTGTACGTCTTCTAACTTTCATACTGATTTGCTTATTTTGATTACGGTTTTATTTATGTCTATGAGTGTGTACAAATAAAAATAGACCAGTTACAGATTCGAATGATGTATTGCTCGTATCTGTATGATCAGAAAATTCAAAGTGATTTAAGTTCGTTTTTGGCGTTATGAGGAAAAACTGCCAAGATTTTGGTGCTGATTCGAGACTTGCCGCTTTAGTAAAACAAATGTTTCTTCTTCTTCTTTTGGCTTCTCCCGTTAGGGGTCGCCACAGCCAATCATCCGTCTCCATACCCCTCTGTCCTCTACATCTGGCACCCCAACCACCTGTATGTCTTCCCTCACCACATCCATAAACCTCCACTTTGGCCTTCCTTTTTTTCCTGCCTCCTGGTGGTTCCATCCTTATCATTCTCCTACCGATATGCCCCATGTCCCTCCTCTGCACGTCCAAACCCTCTCAATCGCACCTCACTCAACTTGTCTTCATAACATTCTACATGCGCTGTCCCTCTAATAAACTCTTTTCTAATCCTGTCCATCGTCGTCACTCCCAACGAAAACCTCAACATCTTCAGCTCTGCTACCTCCAGCTCCACCTTCTGTATTTTACTCAATGCTACTGTCTCTAAACCATACAACATTGCAGTTCTCACCACAGTCCTATAAACAGTAAAACAAATGTTTACTGAATTAAAATGCATTTTTGGTGGAGTTTATTTATGTATATATATATATATATATATATATACATAAATAAACCCACCAAAAATGCATTTTAATTCAGTAAACATTTGTTTTACTGTTTATAGGACTGTGGTGAGACCTGCAATGTTGTATGGTTTAGAGACAGTAGCATTGAGTATCTATATATATATATATATATATATCTGTGTAAAAAAGGATGTCGGAAACGTGTTACCTAATGAATGTATCCAGGCTGAACATGCACCATATAGAACACAAGCAGAGAAAAGATTATGATGATCAGGTGATCAAGAGTGTCTCTGTTCTCAGTCATGTTTACATCACTGAATCCCTCTGTCTTATCCACGTTAACAACAGACTTCTTTTTGCCTTCTGCCTGCTCACTGTGAGCTTCGTAAACTAGTCTACATCTGTGGTGTGTGAGAGTCAGGAAATGACAAGAAACAGGTTAATGGGCTGAAAACGGCGCAGTGAGAAGAAAAAAAATTTACATTTCACCAGATAGATTTAAACTAAAGTAATAAGCCTGTTTTAAAAATGTATAAAGTAGAAAGTACAGATATTTGTGTAAAAATGTAATGAGTAAAAGTAAAACGTTGTCTGAAAAATAAATAGTGAAGTAAAATACTGATACCAGAAAAATCTACTTAAGTACAGTAACAAACTATTTGTACTTCATTACTTCCCATCTCTGCACAACACTACGGAGACCGAGGCGTGTCCTGGGAGACACATAGAACCTAGATTATCATGGCAGAGGTAGAGCAGAACAGGAAAAAAAAACATCTGGTTTTATTTAATCTTTTTTTCCACTGCAAAGACCTGTTTGTGAAAGGGCCATGCGTTAGAAGTCAGAAGGCACTTAAGGACATTTATGATTTAATGTCTGTCTGACAAAGAAAAAAAAGCAAACTATCTGTACCATATTGAATTGCATAGCATCATCTTTTTCCCATTGCATCATACTGCATTGAATCAAATTGTGTTGAATTAAGTCAGAATCGGATCTTCATTGCTATAGAGTAAATCGTATTGCATCGAATTGGTAGCTGCTTTATATGTACCTTTAATGTATCATATCTGTGGCTATGCCTCGAGATGCGTGTTGCATATGCCTCAGTTATGGACTCCCTGTGTCATTCAGTGACCCTTTTCGTATTTACATAATTACACCGCTAGATGTCGCCAGTGATACTTTTGAATTCAATGCAATTCAGTTTTATACGAATTGAGTATACGACTTATTTACAATGGGTTGTCTCAAAGCAGCTTTACAAAGATCAAGAAGTTATAAAGTTGAAATATATATAGTTAGTGCCTATAAATTTGTTCCTTATATGTTTATTCTTAATGAGCAAGCCAGCAGCGACAGTAGCAAGGAAAAACTCCCTGAGACGGAATCAGGAAGAAAACTTGACAGGAACCAGACTTAAAAGGAAATACATCCTCATTTGTCCATTCCATCAATGTCCATCCATGTCAATTCATTACAGTTTAATCATTCCATCATACTGTTCAGTGATGGGCACTCAAATGCAGAACTGTTCATGTAAACTGTGGTCATAAGCCACTGTAGCAGACTGTTGATATTAATTACAGGCCAAAATCCAGCCTTTTAGACTTTGTTAGACTTTTTAGATATTATAAGTAAATCATTCATTCATTTATTCAAATATTGACTTAAGAACTTTCCAAATTCTAGTATTATGATTTATTTAAACTGGCACATGCAGATTAAAGAGTGAGGTCTTCTGAATTCTTTTTTTGAAGATAGACATTTCAGTTTTGAGAAAATGGTAACGAATAAGGAAACGAGTGTAAAGGGAAAGAAAACAATTACATATGTGTCAAGTGCTAAAATAATAATAATAATAAAAAAGCATTAAAGTTGTCTTAGTGCAACACTATTTTCAAATGCAAAGAGGTGGTGAATTTAACAAATTGAAGAGTTCATTGTTTTAGGTACAGGAACTGGTTACGTTATACAACAAAGTTTTTACTCTGTGATTTCTTATAGATTAACAGGAAGGACATAAAAAACTAAACTAAGCTAAAAAGAAACTCAACATAAAAATCAAATTTACATACAATGTTACTGTAGTGCAAATGGAGTGTAAACATGAAAGATGTGCAAAGTCTTGCAGAGGTAGATTCTAGAGGTCAAGAGTTCTTGTCGTTATTCACATTCATAAAGGGGGTTAGTGGCAAATGTAGTTTGTAGTCTATGATGATATTTGAATTGTGGGTGTGTGTTGACAAGTGTAATCATAGCTAAGCTAAAACCAATGAGTTTCTTGTTAATTTTACTAGTTCTTTCACCTTCCATGAGCACAACAACTACCAGTTCATTTAGAATCAGAATGTCTACCACACTTGGTAAGAAAAACATCCAAACAGTGATTATGCTCCTTCTCACCTGCACTCTAAGGCAGTTTTAAAAAGCAGGAACCAGCTTCCAAAGCAGTCACATCTTTGACACAAGCAAGACTTAAATAAATAAATGAAAGTGTCCAGTTAAAACTCAGTAAATTAGTTCAATAAACCATTTACAAACTAAATATCACTATTATTCCTTTTAGGACTTGTCTCAAAGTGTTATATTTATTTCATACCACTGCAATTTTCTAATGATTATGATATAACTCAGTTAAAGAATGATACTTTATACTTTTTTTTATTAATTTAACTATACACTGTTTTCAAGAAAGCAAGTTTCTGTGATGTCTTATGTTGCAGCAGCTTTAAGTTGAAAGTAGAAAAAAAAACAAAAAAACAAAACAGTATTAGCTTTTTACTAAGGAACAATTCAAAGCCATTCATCCTGAAGACTTTTCCATATCTGAAAACTTAGTTACGGATTGACCTCTGGCTGACTTTTGCCCTCTGTATGATAAACTTTTAATTTATATGTTTAAAGAAAAAGCTATTAAATCATAATTGAAATGTTATTTATTTAAAATTAGATCAATTTAAATTTCATGTTAGATGTCTGTTACAATTTTTAGAACTTCATCAAGCAGAAATCTCTCAAGATATCTCAAGAAATGCTTCTAATAAGAACTCACAACTCTGGAAAAGAAGATGTCTTGCTTAAGACATCACGAAGCAACAGTTTTTTGGCAGAATCACCTGAAATCCATCAAAGATAGTTCACTAAGCATGGCGTGATAAAAGAGAAAGACAAAACAGAGGTTTACTACAGAGGTGGCAGCTTAGTGGGTAAGGCATTGGGCTTTTGTAAGGTTGTGAGTTCAAATCTGAGCCACACTAAGCTGCTAAGCCATTCCTGGGCCCCTAAACAAGGCCCTTCACCCCAAAGCTACTCAGTTGTATGAATGAGATGAATGTAAGTCGCTCTGGAAAAGGGCACCTGCCAAATGCTATAAATATAAATGCATCTATCTATCTATCTATCTATCTATCTATCTATCTATCTATCTATCTATCTATCTATCTATCTATCTATCTATCTACAGTAAATATTAACTAAATCGCAATACAGTTGCGCAGCCAGCCGCAATGTATGCGTTTCTTTAACGCAGTTTTGTTTGACACAAACGCACTCGAGATTGACGTCAGGGGGAATTTTTCAGGATGCGGTTGTAAACAAGGAAGTGAGTAGTGAGTCTCGCCTTTCAATGTGTGTGCTACAGTGTTTGTCTCGTCTTTTAATGTATTTATTACAATTAAACTATATTTTTTCTGATTTTCCTCTGAATGATAAATCATTATCTTGTAATTCGATTACAGAATGGATCGCAGGCATAAAGAGATCCTTCGGCGGAAGAGAGTAGAGCTTGTGTTGAATTTAGACCCTGCAGATGTCTACGATGGTCTTTTGTCAAGGGGAATCTTCACTAACGATATGATCGATGAAATAAAGGTATGAAGACATGAAACTTTTTTTAACATACACTTCTGGATAGACAAAGATTGGTAGACACCTGATAAAAATTTTTTTTAACATATATAGTTTATGTTTGGTGTTATAATATCCTTCACTCTTCTGGGAAGATGTTCCACTAGATTTTGGAGTGGGCCTTATAGAACAGAAGTTTCTCTTTCAGCCATTCAAAGTCCAGTTATTTAGTTTTTTTTTTTTTAATCTAGTTTGTTGCATAAAAACAAAAGAAACATGCACGTGTCCCCATGAACAATATTCATATTCATAATGTATCTGACAACAATACAATGGTGTAATGAGGTGAAGACCTCAGAGCAGCTTAAAACAGACACTGCACATATCAAGAAGTCTTCAACTCAATCATAGAACCCTCCACCTCCAAAAAGAAAAAAAGCATCTGGGATTCATAAATGAACTCAGAATTATGTGCACAGTTTTAGTGCATTTTGCTTGTGATTTAATATTTATTTATTTATCCATTCATTCAGAGCTCTGGACAAAGACGTGATCAAGCCAGGCAGCTGGTGAAGGATCTAGAGACACGAGGAAGTCGGGCTTTTCCAGCCTTTCTGGAGTGTCTTCATGAAACTGGACAACACGGACTAGCTGAGCTGCTGGAGACTGGAGATTCTGCTCCTGTGCCTGTTCCTCTCCCCGTGCAGCCGACTGTAATCCCCCTCTCTGTCCGTAAGTGTGTTTCATGGAACGATAATTCTTCTGAAAGGAAGGTGTTGCAGTACAACCACATTATTCACATGCAATAAAAGTGCCTTATTTTATGAGTCATGTGTCACAATTCAGCAGAGAATCGTGTAGATTTAAAATTGCCAGAAATACGTGTTGCTCCGGAGAAGCTGATTCCACTGAAACCGACGCCGCTGCCTATCGCTCGTAAGTAAACACAAGAGCTTTGATGTATGTGCCGCTTGCAAGTCAGTTAGTGAAGATGAGCATCTTATCTATGATCTCCACAGCTAATAAAAATGAAACTGAAATATCTAGAACATCAAGGACCAGGAAAGATAGCATACAGGTAATAACATAATAAAATATCTATCTATCTATCTATCTATCTATCTATCTATCTATCTATCTATCTATCTCTAGCCCTATTGCTCTCTTTCTCTCTCTTTCTCATATTTGAGAGTGGAGATTTGTTCTTCGTTACATCTGTCTATCAATCGCTTTATACTTTATTCTCTTTGTCCGCCTTTCTCTATCTGTCTCTTTCGTTATTCTCTTTCATTTCTTTATCTATCTCCAACTTTGTATTTCTCCCTCTCCTATCTATCTGTCTGTATTCCTGTCTTTGTGTCTATATATCACTCAAATGAATGCATCTATGTCGCTCTATCAGTCTCTAATATTCTCCTTTCTTTAATGCATTCAGAGCTATAAGATGGAAGCCAGTCCATCTGGGATCTGTTTGCTCATCAACAACGTGGAATTTGACTCTGCCTCAGAGCTAAAGAACCGCAAGGGGTCTGACATCGACAGCGAAAAGCTGGAGCAACGATTCAGAGCGCTCAACTTTAGTGTAATTGTTAAAAGGAATTTAAAATATAAAGTAAGTACGTGTGCATTAGTCACTTGAAATAAGAGAAGAATATATGTGAGGTAAAGTTTCTATAAAAAATTCTGTCAATTTGATAAAAGGCCTGTGCTTCTTCTCACTAGCAAATACGCCATGAGCTGTCCGTGCTAGCTAAAATGGATCATTCTGAGTATGACTGCTGTGTGGTTATCATCTTATCACATGGCACTGAGGTAAGGATGATCAAATGGATATTAAAATTGCACAAGTAATTGCACAAGTTCTCACCCCCACCTACTGTAAAAAATAACATTTTATGCCTGCTAATAAAATAAAGTTTATTGTTCTATGTTGCCCTCTAGTGGAATGACGTAGACTAGCACTTTTTCCTCAAATCTTTCAATTTAATTATGGTCTACTAGTTATTTTTAGTAAAGTATATACTTATATAGTAGGTCTTATTAATTCCTTCAATAATAAAGACAATTACATGTTTTTTTTTCCTGAGATCCAAGTCAATTGGCTTTACGGTTTTGGTTTATTTGTTTATTTGTGATCTCTTTTTGATTCTGGTCCTCTGAAAGACTCTCAGCTTCACTAGAAAACAGTGTATTTGTGTATATGAAATTCGCATGTGTGAATAGTCTGCTACCAGTAATCTTAAAAAACACATTCTTTTTTTATTTAACTAAAAGTCGCCAGTTTAAAAACACAAATATCTTCAACTCATTTTTTTTGTGTAGGCCATCAGCCCACAGTGAGGCAATATTAAAATCATTGACTCATAAAAAATACTAAATAAATGAAAATATAAGATTATATAACCTCTAATTAGAACAATAAAAGGATCTACATTTTATCTTTTATTTTGATCAGATTTACGCAACTATATTTTTCAGTTCAAATGGAATTTAACTCGGCCAAAAAAAGTGAACAAGCCCAGAATCGATCCTGGTTCAAGTTCAAGTGTTTGTGCCAAGAGTGCAAACTTACTAAGGCATTTCTATTTCCATGTTCAGGCCAGTCACAATCGCTTTCCTGGAGCAGTCCATGGTGTGGATGGTCCCTCTGTCCCAGTACAGATCATCACTAACTACCTCAATGGGCAGAACTGTCCCTCTCTGCAGGGCAAACCCAAACTCTTCTTCATCCAGGCTTGTGGAGGAGGTGAGTGCATAAATCCTGAGTCCAAATGTTGCAGTAGTTATTTTGCAAAACAGACCCATGGTTATGAAACGAGCTCCTCTGGCCAAATAAAGGCAGTTGTTCTCAAACCAAAACCACTGATTTCTAGCTAATCGAAAGCACCATTATGACATGACTCTCTTCTTATTTTCTTTATGTATCGACACTCTATGGGCAAACGTTTGTGGACAGCTGACTATAAGATTCTGATGTGTTTTGTGATCATCCTTTTAACGATTTAGTCTCCATTTGCTGTTATAATTTGGGAAGATTTAGATTTTGTAGAGATTTGAGTCATTCACAAGTGTGTGAGTACTAGTACAGGTACTGATGTAGCGTGAGGAGGCCTGGGGTGAAATCAGTGTTTCACCCAAAGGTGTTCATTCGGCTCAGCTCTGTAGAAGGCCACTTAAGATAGATCTCCCCCCCAACATATGCGCAGGTAGTCCCGACACGATGGAGATCCCCAATGACCCTCGAAGCGCTCTGTTTCTGTGTGTGGAGTCCGAGAAAAAAGAGTAAAACTCTCTATTTTACAAGGCAGGAGATGTATACATTCTGGCAGGACACCATATCTTCATGGAGTTTGCCTCCTGCACAGTGGTATTGTCATGCTGGAACAAGTTTGCGTCTCTTAGTTCGAATGAAGGGAAAATGTAATGCTACCAGATCCAAAGATCCAAGTAATTTGGGGGGAAAGATCAGAGTGGATCAAACTGGAAAAGTCAGGTGTCCCAATACTTTTGTCCGAATATTGTAGCTTGTGCAACCAGTAAGATTTTGCTAGATGGCATCGTTTAGTCAAGTCAAGTCAAATCAATAGCGCTTTTTATAACAGACATTGTCTCAAAGCAGCTTTACAGAAATCAACAGTTTAGATGAATGGTGTGCATTTATCCCTGATGAGCAGCCGTGGCGACTGTGGCAAGGAAAAACTCCCTTAGATGTTATGAGGAAGAAACCTTGAGAGGAACCAGACTCAAAAGGGGAACCCATCCTCATTTGGGTGACATCAAGAGTTTGATCATAAATCTTTCAACAATACAGAACACTGGAGAGTGAGAACTAACATGAGCACTGGAGTATAAGATTATAAGTAATGTTCTTTCTGCAGTCTTAAACAGTCTATATGGTTATAAAACTAGGAGCTACTAAGCTCAACATTTGTGATCATTACAGATCCAACACCAGCTTCTCCATGCCAGAGCCTTTAAACACTCCAGGAGGTCCAATGTCAAAACTCCACACATGTAGTGGGATCCAATTGGCACTGGTATGTCTCTAGATGATAGGGGATGTTAGTAAGTTTTGACGTTGCTTTGCCTTCATTGACGTTACCAGGTTGGAGTGACTCAATTTCACAAACTCTAATAGAGGTCTACTATAGCAGCAGTTACATCATCAGTAAATAAAAAAGCAACCAGTTTCATTGGCAGCCATATATACCAATATCATACTTTATAATGA
Source organism: Silurus meridionalis (assembly GCF_014805685.1). Taxonomy (NCBI): domain Eukaryota; kingdom Metazoa; phylum Chordata; class Actinopteri; order Siluriformes; family Siluridae; genus Silurus; species Silurus meridionalis. The sequence continues at coordinate 11,782,900 of NC_060899.1, forward strand.
GGTGGTATGCTTTGGATCATGACCAGTTCCTTCCCTTCTCCATTCTCTTTCTATCTGGTACAACTTTACTCTTGTTTTTTTCTATACATTAGATGATTCACAGAAAAGTATGCACATCTAAAATTTGCATACTGTTTTTAAGACTACCGAGTGGTTTGGGTGTAAAACCGGTGAAGTCATCTTGTAATAGTAGACTTAGACACTGATTTCACCTACCTTCTGGAGGCTGTTCTTGATTTGGTCAACCATAGTCGTTTTCTGTAATCTTTCTCGCATTTTGCTCATCCTGATCTCACCAGTACATACTTTAATTTAAAGTGTGTACCAGTTTGATTTCGTACTTCAAATTTAATCCGGTAGACACTTAAAAGTTTGCCAATATTCAAATAGTTATGTAACTGACCAGTACCATTACTAGGCATTGTCAAACTAGGCGGTCGCATAGGGCTCAACCAGCTTGGGGGCGCCAGTGAGCGCTGCTGCCTTGCCGCTGCTGTCACCCATTTAAATTATTTACCTGTTTTTCTTCTAAAGTTTAACAGGCAGTATATGATTAAATATTAGAATTCAATGATTATTAAAAGTGTTTAATCTTATGGAAGGTTGCGAATTTTATTGGTGTGGCAGTGGAGCATTGTGGGTGGAAGGGCAGAGCCATTGGGGGTTACAGTGGAAATCTTTCCTAGGGTGCCAAAAAGCCTAGAAACAGCCCTGTACCTGACTATATACTGTATGTTTTGAAGAGTCTTTGGTGTTGTTATTAATGCATGGATCTGGTTCAGGTTTCTTTGGTTTTTTTTTTATCTGTGTGTGGTGTGTACAGGTGAGAAAGACACAGGCTTTGAAGTCTCTCCTGATGAGGTCCAGTGCACAGAAGTAAGACTTGATGAGCAGGTAGATGCCATCCCCACATCCTCTAGCAGTGACTCACTAAGCATGTCTGATGAGCCAGACGCTCGGACCACCCTTCCCACACCCAGCGACATCCTGGTGTCCTACTCAACCTTTCCAGGTGTGTTTGTGTATCTTTTTTCCTTTTGTAATACGTCCTTTTATATAAGTCCTTTTCCCATTATATGTTATGTAGCAACACGACACAAGAAAGTATTCAAACAAAGCACAATAAGATCTTTATAACCCTTATGATCTTTTCAGGTCAAAGAAAATAAAAATGAATTCTTGCATTACAGAAGCTGATTCTTGTAATGAAATCATGCTTCACTCTGTTTCGCAAACGGAAAGAAAAAAATCAACATGTTGATTACTGCACAGGGTTTTGTTTATATTGTTAGTCAGGTCAGTTTACTTCCATGTCACGTGACCTTCAGTTTTTAACTAAATACATTTTAGGAACTTGAAGTATTTTGTGTGTGTTTATTGAATTACTTCAGCAGTAACAAATGGAAACAACTTTAACAACCTTCAATCTTTTAGTCAAGTTTAGCCAAATAAATATTTACACAAATTTAAAGATATAGTAATAATTAGTTTATTTTTAAAAGAAGTGGTATGCTTTCTTTCTCTCTGTATATGTGTGTGTGTGTGTGTGTGTGTGTGTGTGTGTGTGTGTATATATATATATATATATATATATATATATATATATATATATATATATATATATATATATATATATATATATATATAAAATATATAAAATATAATATAGGGCTGTCAATCGATTAAAATATTTAATTGCAACTTAATTGCACATTTGTATTTGTTCTAATTGTACCTTTAATTTATACTAATATAATAATTCAAGTTTTTAATACTCTAATCAAATATGGATGCTTTATGCAAATATATGTTTATTATCAGTAAAACCAAACTCAACATAAAGCATAAAGACAAAATATTCTTGTAAATGCTTTAAATAATTATGGTGTTTTAAATTAAGGAAATCATCCGGACACTAAATGGAACTTTTGTCATGTTTCCACACGGACGCTTTTGATTGCCGGTTTTGTACATAATGACGTTTTTTCGGTCTTGGGAATAGGCATATAAGTCTCTGATCCAGCTGCAGAACACAATTTTCCATTCACATGAACTAGGGAACCCAAAAGTGTTCCAGCAATACCCCTGTGCACAAAGCCAGCTCCATGAAGATAGGGTTTACCTGGTTTGGCGGTGAAGGAGAGGCCTTGGAATGATTTAGAACAGTGACTGCACAAATGAGCACAACGGCGCTCAAGCACTCTAGAATTTAGTGGAATATTTTTCTAGATGAGTGGAGGATATTATAACTGCAAACAGGGATAAATAGGTAAATGGGGTGTTCAAAAAGGACATACAAAACTTGGTCAGGTGTCCACAAAACTTTGTCTATATAGTGAATGTGTTTATGTTGAAATATAGATTTTTTAAAATGTTTTCTGTAGTTTTTGTTTTGTTTAATCTTTCAGGTTGTTAATAGGTTTTTTTGTCCTGGTTTATACTGTATGGTAAAGCCAAAGTTACATTTCCACTCATTGGACAATAAATCGAAAACTAACTAATATTTCTGAAGAGTTTCTAAAATAATTTCTGTGCCCAGGATACGTATCTTGGAGGGACACAAACAAAGGCTCGTGGTATGTGGAGACTCTGGATAGCATCCTGGAGACGAATGCTGCCACCGATGACCTTGCCACCATGTTAATAATGGTAATTTTATGATTGATGAAATGCATTTTCTGTCTGTTTCTGTCATAATCTGATTTCCGTCCCGACATTAACAATGTCAGCTAAGCTGAAATTGGGAAATTTCTCCGTCAAGATTTCACAGGCTTCATATTTCTCGGCTATTCCGAGTTCTACTTGTTTTGCAGAATATCGCAAAAACAGTATGTTTGAAAATGAACAACCATTTTAGGTAGATTTGTTATTGCAATTCAGAAAGTACCCTGTAGGATGCCTGTATGTATTAATAGTATACTAGATGTCTAACTATATACTTTATATACACTATACTGTACATGTAATGGTGCAATATGAATGGTTTTATTTTCCAATACAATAGAAAGCGATACTAGTGTCTTGCCACTGATACTGACTCATCTTTTTTTACTAAGAAAGGGGAATTTGAAGCTGTACAGCGAAAAAGGATATGCATAATTGTATGAAGGGGGGAAAAGTCATGACTTTAGAGTTTTAATGGCAAGAGGTATGAAGAAAAAAGGCAGGAAAATGTAGTATATGTCTTGCAATATGCAAGAAATTTCTCATTTTTACAAAGAAAAGCTTTTTTTTTCCCCTGACAAAATGGCTTTTTGTCTTATTTCTTTTTTCAAAAAGACATAAGATCTGTATGTGTAAGTCTGAGAAAAAATTGCTAATAACGTAAAAATATGTCAAATGTTGTAGTTTCAGTATTTTTTATATAAACGACGGTTTGGATTACGATGATTGAAAATGCGCAATTTCTTCTGTATGCTATCTATGAATTTTAGCAGCACAAATGTATTTATTTGATAGATTGCATATTTGATTTATATGGATTGCATGAGACCGAAACAGGATTCACACTTTTACTGTACTGTACAAGTGTTCGTTTCTTAGATGTTCATCACTTTTTCAGAAATTGTAATCCTGTGTTTTGCTCTGTCACTAATTAAGGGTCCACAAAAATCACCTTTGACCTGTTTTAGAGAACTAGTTGATTATTGGTTGATCTGATGCCGTTCACTCGCCTTCATTAGTGACATTCATCAATTCAAGAAACATTTACCAGTAAAAGTTGAATAGAAACTTGAGCTTACCAGATTCTGAGAACTGGTTTAACTATTTTGCATTCAATGACTTATGCAATGAACTGATGTTAAGATGTTTTGAGGGTTGAGACTATTCAGGTGAAACCAGTATAACGTATTAATGATCAACATGACATAAACGACTGATAATGTAGGAAACGGCGGACACTTGTACACAACCGATTGCACAAAATGATTGCTTTCGCAATTCGATCAAATCAACGAAAAATTGTTTTTTTTTGATGTGCACAAGTGACTAAATGACGTAAAGGTTGAGCAAGGAGTTTTGAGAATTTTATTTCTGATCTGAGAAACGCTCCACAGCGACTGAGTAAAACTGTAATACAACCACCCACATTCTACCTATGTGGGTTTTCTTTTTTATTTCACCTATCAATATCTTTATTATTTATTGACTGATTTTTCAGCAATACTACACTTGATTAGTGTCAAACAAATTATTAAAAAAATGATATTTTTTTCCTCATAATGATAGAAGGATATACACACACAAAAAACTTTGAAGTTGTTCTTAAATACTACTTGTGGTTAAAAAAAGTAATACATGATTTGGGTCACAGGATAGTCTCCTCAGAAGTTGTCTGCATTTACCTGAATCCCAAATGGTTTCCAGTTTGTACAGACAGTAGTATCATCAACTTAAGGTGGAGAAAACATTGATCATATGGTGCAATTTCTGTATGTAGGAAGTGAGACGGCAAACATGAAGTTTCCGAATATTCAGTTGAGTAAAGAATGACAGTGTATTTATTCGATTCAAGCTGAACCTAGTTTTATATCATGACTGTTCACTCACTTTCTCTCAGGCACTCCCTCTAAACTGCCTGTTCTCTTTGTGCAGGTGAATAACGAGGTCTCTCAAATATCCGCCAAAGGCCTGTACAAACAGATGCCTGGATCTTTCAACTTTCTTCGGAAGCTGTTCTACTTTCACACGCTGAAGACTTAATTCATTTTGTCGATGTGCTTAAAAATGAAATGTATTTATAATGTAATGTACGGATCATGAAAAAACGGTTGTTACAACAAAAAATCTCTGCTTTAAAACCAGACTGAATTTCAATTGAAATCAGAAACTGCAATTGAACATGTATAAGTGTATATGTTCACCATGCTTGGATACAGACCCGAGTTGATTTTTTATTAGTGTTTTTAGATTTTGCATTGCATTTCTTACTAAATTTTGAAAGTAAGACCACAAAGAAAGGTACTAAAATAAAAAACTTTGATTCTGAAAACAAATACGAACTGTTAGTGTTTTTCTTTTTTTTTTTTCAGCTTTTTCTTTGTTCATGGGTTGTGAGGAGGTGGTTGATTTTCACACATTTTTACACAGCTTCTCAGCACAAAAGGCTGGCATTGCTCATCTTTGTCATTTACTGACAAAAAAAAAAGAAGGATTAAGTAATAACTGATGTATGTAGCTAGATTAGATAAACACGTGCCATTACTCTGTATTCTCTGAAGCATTGATTGTTGTGTCCGATAAACAATTCATGACCAGTTAATAAACGTAATGGTCACACGTAGGTTCATATTTGTATATTGTTCCATTTTCAATCATTATTTTTTAGTTATCACTATTTTAAAACAGTTTTTAAATGTCCTTAACAGTTTTGTTTGAGTTTGTTCGGACCTGTTAAATGTGTTAAACAGGTTTCCTTGGCTTTTGCATTGATGTTTCCTGTTCTTTTCACACTCATAGCAGTTTTACACTGCATAAGTGTCATTGCTAATGTCTCTTTCTCTTTCTTTCTCTCTTTCTCATACTCTTATTCTATCTCACTCTTTATAGGCTTGTAGAACGTCGAAATTTTATAAACTGAATTGTCAGTTTTTTGAGCTATTGAAATATTTCAGGGAAAGTGTTAAAATTGACTTCTTTTTTTTGTTACATCATTCATTACTATTGGAAGCTCTTTATCTTCCGCAGCTGATGACTGCGGTATTGAGCGCTGACAGAATTGTTGTATTTTTGTACATTATCTATATAAAGGCTAGGCTTAGGGTACCTCCATCATTATTTTTAACTTCTGCATTTTTACTCTTTACACAGACAGCACTTTTATACTTCCACGTCTACAAGTCAGTCTGTATTGAGCATGAATTTGTCTGGTTTCTTGTTTACATCTTTCCAGACCATAAAAGGCCTGCATTTGACAACTTAACATGAAAGAATCACACTGACAACTTTTAGCCTCTGTTGTTAAAAACAAACCAATCTAAACCTAATCCAAATATAGAGTTCAATGAAAACTCTTGACCAAATCCTGTCACATGTCTTTACTTCTAAAATCTTTTGCTGAAATGCTACCATTGACACAGCCAAGTTCTCACTTTGATTTCCTTTATCTATACCTCATCAACCTAATAAATGTTGCAGCCTTATTGCACATGCTCTGTTTTTGTAAAGTGTAAAAGAAAAAAAATTTCAATGAAAAGACTCCCCCAAATGTCAGTATTTATTTGAAATTCTAATAAAGTGTGCAGGCAGGATTGTGCATGTTGTTGCATTAATCCATGTGCACGTGGCCATAGGCTACAGAATGCCATCATTAGCTTAAAAGTTCCTTTAAAAAATCTGTGCATATCACCTGCAAGTAGTATACACTATATGGACAAAATGGTTGTCCCTTTATTCATTGAGTTTCCATGTTCCAGCAGCAAAAAATGTGCAAATATGAAGCAGAGACACAATACAAATATATACAGTACAGTATATTAATAAAAAGAAAAGAAGAAAAATCAACTTCATTATAAAATATATTAGATATAACAGCTTCTTATCATGTTGCATGTCACTACATTTCTGTATAAACTCTAGCGACTGTAGCATGTGAAATATCAGCAGTTGTCTGGAATCTCTCTGCCAACAACTGTTTTGATGTTTGATTTGAGGGCGCTTGACTTGTATCTGCATGCATTGCTCTGCTGATACATGATTAGCCAACTGAACAATTGCTAGGTTTGGAAGTCAGTGTACAAAAATGCAAACCTAGAAATCATTCGTAGTAGCCAACTAAACGACTTGCATGTTGGTGGTTGGAGGAAAGCAGAAAATCTAAAGAAAAATACATCAATATGTAGCCCTAGGAATACCTGTGTACCTCCAGACTTAAGTATCCAGGGCTCAGGATTGCACTGTGAGCTTTGAGAAATCTTAGAACACATTGTATATACAAATCATTGTCAATATACACGAATGTGAATAGTACAAGACAAATATATATACGTATTTGACATAATAATTTGGTAATTGATTTCAAATTAAAGTAGCTGCACTGAGCAAGTTCTTAGAAATAGCTTTAAAAGTTGCTGTAACCTTCTTGAAAACATTCCATGCATTTTCCCTACAGCATTGTCAATGACAAGTCATAGCACGCTTGAGTAAAGCCAAGAAGGATTTAAACCCCACTCAGTGAACTAGTAGGGGGTGCTAAAGTTGCCAAAGTGTAGCCTTCGTTTTTATGAAAAACACTTGTGAGACGGAGAGCGTGTGTCAAAATGAGTGGGCAGCAACAAGAGCAGAGGAGGAACTCAAAAACTGTTCTCTCTCTTTGCAGTGTGCGAGCAGGTTTATGCTAGAGCACCATCCTCGCCAAGGGCTCATGTGTGAGAGCAAGAGCTCTCCAGTGTGTTTGGTCTACAACAAGGCTGGTTATTAATGCGAGGGAGCCGGCACATCTTGTTACGTGTTTGAAGGTTTCAGTGAAGGCCAATTTCAAAGGCAGCGAGATACAGCAGCGGGTAAGTCGTCTACAAAAATCTATGTGTGGGTTTACTGTACTTGCATTGTATTGGGATGGACTTTGTTTTTGGTAAACTGTGTCACATACAGCTGTCGAAACTGATGAGTGGACGATGAATCAGCATTGGCATATTCTTTTAATTGTTATTATTCACCCAACAATGACATTCTGTACCAATCGGACCACTTTGAACAAAACACAGATCCTTTGGTGCAAGAAATAAATGATAAACTGAAATTAAAAAAAGAAGATATTCAGCCAACTTTAGAGTCAACAGCCATCAGTGGTACAATATGATTGAGTTATATTATAGTTTGCTCCTTTCATTTGAAGGGAAAATAAGATACTTTCTTCTATTATAGCTCTGAGAAAGAAAGAGGGACTGGGAAAGAGCGAAATAGAGAGAGAGAGAGAGAGAGAGAGAGAGAGAGTGTGAGAGAGAAGGGGAGGGCTGACTCATGATGAGAGTAAGTTGCTTGGGTATGATTTACTAATGTTTCTGTTGCACCTAACACAGGAAGTGCACTCTTCCCTTTTTCTGACGCCTGGTACATCGGCCTCCACGTGAAAGAGCAAGTTAAATGTTTTGCAGTATAACCCCTGTGTGTTGGGTCACATCAGTTCACTCTAGAGCGAAGCCGCCACTGCATGCATACACATTCTATCCACGATTATATATGGTCTGGGGTCCGGCATTTTTAGATACACTGCAAGTGTCTGTTCTCTCAAACAGTATGACTAATGATTGAACTTTCTTGAACCCATTTATTCAGGCAGTTCAATGACTCTATATGACTATAACACTGTAGGGTTATATGACAATATAATTACTATATTCTCCATTAGAAAAAGTCATTGTATTATACATTGTATGTATCACACGACAGTTACATTTGTATACAACATGCTGCACAATAATTATTTTCAAAACGGCTGTACTCGATGCATCTAATATACTTCTAGGGGGAAAATGTTGTTTCTCTGGTTATCCATATAACACGAGCATCACCTCCATTGTTTTGCAAATGCACCCCCACACATGCACACAAGCTTCTTGTCACCTTTGAACATGCTATATTTAGATCTTGTGCCAGTTTTTTCTTTTTTTTTTACACTACAGTATATCCGGGACATGCATTGCATGCAAGGAGCTGCTTTGAATGAAAGAAAGAGGATCACTTGTTGAGTTGGCTGATGATTTATAGCGTTTAAAAAAAATTATTTTGCCATTTTGTATTCATAGCAGAGATCCATTCTACAACAGAAGGATCTACAATGACATCCTACAACGTCAAACTGAAAAAAGTCGCTGACTATGACACACAGGTTAAAGGTAAGGCAGAAGAAAATTCAGATTTTTTTTATAATTGTTTTACTAATAATATTTTTGATATTGCTAAAAAAAGGGAATCTTAATGAAAATCTGTGACTGTAGACTGATTAATACTGAATACATTAAAAAACCTACTTAGTAACTTTTCACTTATTGCATTAGTAGTTGTGATTTTTGCAACAGGTTTAAAATTGTTCTCACCATCCAAGACTTTAACAAATATACGTTTTAAGGGCGCAAAATTGTCATTTTTAATGCAATATTTAAGTTAAAACTAATATAAACATTTGGATGAAAAATATTTTGTTAAAATACACACAGTAACCTCTGATATGTGTGCTCACTACATGTGCTATCTATTTTAGACCTTCAGCCTTGCTTACTTTAATGAAGGGTGCTAATAATTCTTTTAATTAATTTTTTTTAATATACATTTTTGTCTAAATGGCTCAAGTTGAGTTGAACTGAATTGCCATTTTCACATGACTATTTTGGCAAATAACCCTTTAGGTTCGCACAGGCACAAAAAGTTACTTTTGGGGGGGAAAAAGGCATAGAATAAAAAAACTTCAAGCTCTTAGTATTTAAAAAAGCTAAGCTCATATGTAAATATTCATTGTTTAGAACAAGTAATGGAAATCTCAAGCTAAAAAGTGGAACTTACACTCAACAAGCTGTAACTGGAAGAGACAAAAGTGCTGATGAATCCACTCTATAGAATCAGGAAGATGTGCTTCAGCAGTTTTCAAAATTTGTTGTTCTGAACTGTGTTCTGAACCTCATCAGGAGTGTCCATTGCTATTCACATTGGGCAAGTGTGGCTGACTGTGATGTTCCCATCAAGCTTTCAAATATTAATCGGTTAATTGTTTTATCCCAGTCAAAAGGTGCTTGACTGGGACAAAAATCTACAGTTGTAGCTGTTTTAAGACAATATTCAATATTAATTTCATGTTGCTACTGTATAATGGATTCGGTCCACAGTACTAAGCGCCCAGAAAACCTTAGAAATGATAAAACTATAATGAATGGATATTCTGTGCTACCCAGATAAAGATGGATCTATTTTGAGTCTAGTTCATCTTAATGTTTCTTCCTCCCATTTCAGGGAATATTTCCTTACCACAGTAACCACTGGTTTGCTCATTAGGCAAAAACGTATAAAGAACAAACGTACAGGCAATAACTTATACATTCCAACTTTATAACCTCTTTATCTCTGTAAAGACGCTTTGGGGCAATGTCCATTGTTAAAAGAGCTAAAGGTATACAAATAAAACTTAGTTAAATTGACAATTGCTGCATTTACATTATATTTTATTTTTCTTTTGCATCACCTTCCTTATTGACAAAGTTCAGCGGAAATATGTTAAAATAAGTCATTTAGCAGAGAGGAACTATGTATGTTGTTGACTAATAAAATGTACTATGGCAAAAAAAAATCTGTGGCCTGAAGTGCTTCAGTAGAAGGAGTGCACAAGGAGAAGTATGGTTGCTACAGCACATGCACATGCAGAGCAAAATAGTTGAGAAACCACTGTAATAAAAGCGAATACCTCTACAACTGGGTTTGTTCTCGCATGCAATCCGTATATACTCCTGCGCTTTTTCTATCGACGAGATATCACTGAACCTAGCATAAATACGTAAGCAAAATGGTGACCAGGTACATAAAAAATATAAATGGTTTAACAGATTTAGCATCTGAAACTGTGAAAGGTTATGAAATGACGACTGCATTTAGAAGTGCATTGTTTTTTTTTTTCTCATTTAAAATTCGCACCTTGCACGGTCTGATGGTGTTTGATGGTGGTTAGCACACAAAACAATTAAGCAAACTTGCAGAGATCATTAGAAGCATTATACACTTCTCTTGCTTTTCTTTTTTCTCTTGTTCTTTCTCTTTCACACATGTAGAAGTTCGCAATCAGCTCAACGAGCAGCTGCGAGTGTTTGACAGCCATTTGGAGCAGAAAACACAGTTACTGCAGGATCTGAGCGAATATCTGCGCAGACGTGGTGAGATCGAGGGCGAGTATGCGCGCTCTCTGGAAAAATTAGCCGACAAGTTTGCCTCAAGGACAAAAAAGTGAGGACTGAAAAAAATAAAGATTTCAGAGATACAGAGCTTTATGAATTTGAATATTCATAATTTGTATGTGTATATATATATATATATATATATATATATATATATATATATATATATATATATATATATATATATATGCATTTAAATGTATGACCAATTTGTAAAAGTGGTTTTAAATTGTAATTCAGCATGTTTAATTAAATATATTGGAAGCACTCAAGTAAACTATATGGTCTAATGGTGTGGACATTAGACCACAAGATATGTATGGGCTTTTTGAACATCCCATTCCACTTTTAGTCCCCATTTCCTGTTATAATAATCTCCACTATTCTGGGAAGATGTTCCACTAGATTTTGGAGTGTACTTGTGGAGATTTGGGCTCATTCAACACAAGGACGTTGGTAAAGCCAGGTACTGATGTAGGCTCAGGAAGGCTGATCTTTAGCTTTCTGATTCATGTTCAATATCATTGAGGTCAGACGTCAATAGCAGGCCACACAACATATTTTACTCCAACTGTTGTAAACCATATGTTCATGGAGCTTTGCCTGATGCACAGGGGCATTGTCAAGCAGGAACAGGTTTGGGTCTCCTAGTTCAAGTGAAGGTAAAATCTAATGTTACTACATCCAAAGACATACTATACAGATGTGTGCATCTGGCTTTGTGGTAACAGTTTGGGAATGGATCACATCTGGCTGAAAATATCAGGTGTCCCAATACCTTTGTCCATATAGTGTATGTATGAGTATAAAGCATATGCCTTTCATTCCTTTTATGTTACATTATAAATAATATTGTACTGAGTGAAGTAAAAATCATATCACATATATTTCATTCACTTAAGTACATTTTATATGATGCTTTATTATTTTTATATATAGGTGTACTATTTTGACTATTTTTATAGGTGTATTGTTTTAAATGATACATTTTGAAGGTTTATTTTAGGCACATTATCCAGAAATAAATGTCTTTTTAATATTCACGTTTACAGTTTTAAAAGGTTTTATATGCATCTTTATATCTTATGTATCTCTGCCTTTATCTCTCTCTCTCTCTCTCTCTCTCTCTCTCTCTCTCTCTCTCTCTCTCTCTCTTTCTCACTTTCTTTCATTCTCTTTCTCAATGTCTCAGGAAGGAGTTGAGCTGTGAGTCTGTGCTTAAGTGCTGGCAAGAGTTGTTAATTCAGACACGTCATGAGAGTAAAGATCACACCACACTGAGCGAGAGTTGTGGCACTACTTTACCCCAGCAGTTATCTCGCTGTCTGGAGCTCGTTCAGCGCCTGGCTAAGAAGGTATACACACACACACACACACATACACCAACTCACACATATACCCACATGCATACACACACACACACACACACACACACACACACACACACACACACACACACACACACACACTCACACACACACACACACTCACACACACACACACGCACACACACCCACACCTTCTCACATACACTCACATGCACACACAGACACACTATATCCACTCACTTACTGTTAGATTGGATAACAAACAAACAAACACACACACACACACACACACACACACACACACACACACACACACACACACACACTGACACACGTACACACATACAATAGTAATACGATACTTGGTAGTTTGGTGTGTGCGCATATACACACTCACACACACACACACACACACACACACACACACACACACACACACACTATACACTTGATACCTGGTAGTTTGGTGCACACACACACACACACACACACACACACACACACACATATATTCACTTACTATAGTGATACACTTGATACCTGGTAGTTTGGTGCACACACACACACACTCACGCACACATATATCCACTTACTATAGTGATTCACTTGGTAACTGGCAGTTTGAAGCATGCACACACACACACACACACACACACACACACACACACACAAAATCATTTGTTAAAACCCAAAAAGTCTCAAGTAATTTTACTAAGGTGATACACATTATTGAATTATTGAATAATTATTAAATTGTTTATAAATGTATATACATTTTTTTATAAATTAAATATAAATATCATTTAAAGTAAGACAGAGTACATGTGTGTGAATGAGAGGGAGGGCAGTGGAGTGATGCGGTTACAGGGAGAAGAGGTGGAAAAGGTGGAGGAGTTCAGGTACCTGGGGTCAACAGTGCCAAATAATGGAGAGTGTGTTAGAGAAGTGAAGAAAAGAGTGCAGGCAGGGTGGAGTGGGTGGAGAAGAGTGAGGAGTGATTTGTGATAGAAGGGTATCTGCAAGAGTGAAAGGTAAAGTTTGTAGGACTGTGGTGAGACCTGAGATGTTGTATGGTTTAGAGACAGTAGCATTGTTGAAAAAAACAGGAAGTGGAGCTGGAGGTAGCAGAGCTGAAGATGTTGAGGTTTTCGTTGGAAGTGACGATGATGGACAGGATCAGAAATGAGTTTATTAGAGGGACAGTGCATGTAGGACGTTTTGGAAACAACACACAATTGAGATGGTTTGGACATGTGCAGAGCAGGGACATGGGGTATATCGGTAGGAGAATGCTGAGGATGGAGCCACCAGGAAGGAGGAAAAGAGGAAGACCAAGGAGAAGGTTTATAGATGTGGTGAAGGAAGACATGCAGGTAGTTGGTTTGAAAGAGGCAGATGTAGAGGAAAGTGCGATATGAAGACGGATGATCCGCTGTGTATACCCCTAATGGAAGCAAGTGAAAGAAAAGAAGAAGAAGAAGAAGAAGAAGAAGAAGAAGAGGAACAAGTTGTCTTTTTCTTGTTGAAGTGCATGAGTTGTTAACTCCTTCACATTATGAGAGTAAAGACTACATCATACTGAAATAGAGCTGTGGCACTACTTTACCCGAGCAGCTGTCTTCCTGTCTGCTTGTCCCTATACTCATATATAAGCTCTGTCTTTTATCTCTGTTTACATTCTTTCAGAGTAAAGAAACTGGCAACCAGTTACAGGAAGGATTTCTGAAGACCACGGCCGAGTTACAGAGTGTGAGTATGCAATTATTTTTGGGCAAAATGTTTATTTTTTGGAAAATGCCTGGAAAAATCTCCACGCATCAGTTCACCAACATTGCTTGTACCATGTGCCCTGTCACAAAATGTCCTAGCAGGGAAAATATACAGCCCGATATCTAAAGAAATTTTAACAGTGACAATAGCATTATACAATATTACTTTAATATTATTGGCTTACTCAGTCTATGTACACCCTTGGCAGTCTGTATGCACTAATCTGATACACTTGAATGAATGTGATCTATGATCCCTAAACAATTGTCCTCCAATCAGGAAGAAGCAAAGATTCAGGCTTAAATTTCAGAAGGATGATTGTTATGAGACTATTGTTTCTTCATGCACCATTTCAAATCATTTAAATATTATTAAAATAAACTTTAATGTCTATTACAAAATATCAGGTTTTCTGAATGTTTGTGATTATTATGGGCTTGACTGCAGTTAATTGAGCCATTGTCCTTCAGTCACTGAAGACGTATTCGCAGTATCACACGGAGTACTTGTCAGCTGAGGTCAAGCTAAAAGAGGCCACCAAGCAGGAAGAGAAACAGAAACAGAGTGCATCCAAGAAAATGGAAAGATTAATCGAAAAAGTAAGTTTCATGTTCTTTCTACTTAAACCGAAATTGTTTTAAGGAGACAGGTTAAAAGAGTATTAGAATATAACTAATCCAAAACCATGTTTAAGAAGTAATTCTGAGTGGGTATACTTTTTGGATTGTTTTACACTTTGAGTCTTTGATTGTTTGCATTAGTATAGATAATAAGATTGATCTGAATTGTGCATCTCCTGGTGCCTGATTCTTTGTATATTTTCATCATATATAATTTAACGTTAAATATAGGGGGAAAAATACTCTGATACCAAAGTGCTCTGCAATGCTCGATTCTGACATTTAGGTTTACATAAAAACCATGTCACGTGAAATTTCCTGCTCTAATTTGGTTATTTTGAATAATAATAATAATTTAAAAATTATTCCCGTAGAGACACATATGAGACACATCGAACCTGTAATTCCTGCAAAAATGACAATTCACATTGAGTAAGAGAGTGGGGGATGAATACTTTTTGGTGTCGTCGTATGAGTTTAAGGTTTTATGCGTGACAGCAAGTTCACATTGTAAAAGCTACATTTTACAAATAGGAAATCACAACGCAATATGCATCTTTGTGTATGCATTTATTTTGTTTATCTTTCATTCTTTTGTACCTGTGTGATGTTTATGATGTGTGTGATGTGGGGCATGCGTGTGCTTCTTTCTGTTTTTTTAATGAAAGTATGCAAGATGTGTGTGGTTTGCGTCTGAGGGTTTGCGTGGGAGAGAGGTTTGTGCCTTGTGCCACTGCAGGTTGATTATGAACTTTGTCTTTGTGTGTGCAGAGGCAGTGTAAAGTACAGGAGACTCAGCAGAAGTGTAACAAAGCACGCAACGACTATCTGTTCAACCTGGAAGCGGCAAATTCTTCCATGCACAAATATTACCTACAAGATCTCTCTGCACTGATTGACGTGAGTGTCCTGGTTTGCTCTTCGTGGCTTAACTAGTACTGCTTGTAAAAGTCAAGCAGCTTTCGATGTATATGTATATGCATATTTTATGCAAATGTAAGACATGAATAATTTTTTTTATATCTATTCCTTAATTCAGTCAATAACCTCATTAGGATTCTGGATTCTTGTAGCTAAGAACCGCAGCAGTAGTCATACAGACTCAGTCAAGTTCTCTTACTGAGGATAGATTCATGCTAGTTATCATTTCAACACACTAACTGTTTCTCCACACTATCTATAAATGCATTCTGTAATCATTTCCAATCTCACTATCTGGTGTCACCTAAAAGACTTCTGTTTCAAGCCTGGTTCCTCTTAACATTTCTTCCTCCTGTTATGCCAGGAATTAATCTTTGCTATTGTTTCCTCTGCTTTTCTCATTAGGGATTAAAATGTACATCCGGATTTCTGTAAATCTACTTTGTATAATCTATTGTTATGGTTTACTGATCCTGAATTAGAAGCTTTCAAAAGGCAGCTTTTACTTGTTCTCTAATATTCTACATATTCTTTTAGTTTAGCGATTTAGGTTTCCATCAGTCCTGGAACCAAGTGCTTCAGTTTTACCTGTCCAGCCGCACGCAGGTCCACCAGAACCTGGGTTCTGGATTGCACCAGTTGGGCAACGCACTCTGTGGTCTGGATCAGAACCAGGACAGAGACACACTGATACAAGCTCATGAAGTGGCTTTTTGCATGCCACTTCGATTTCAGTACCAGCCTCATGAGGGAGATCAGGTGTGTGTGTGTGTGTGTGTGTGTGTGTGTGTGTGTGTGTGTGTGTGTGTGCGCACACTGATATATAATAAGTACATTTCGAATCCATTTCGCCACAGGTGTGTGAAGTGAGCGCTGATTCTGAGGTGAAAAGTGAGCTCGATACCCGATTCCACCAGCTGCAGACCAGACTCAACACTGTTACTGCAGAAAATCAAGAGGTAGTTTCATAAACCCCAAAACTGACACAAGTTACCAAATCAGCCATATTATTATAAGAGACATGAGTGATTACTAATGTAATTATTAGCTACAGTTTTACATACAAAATCTGGTAAACCCACACATTTTCTTTTATTATTCCCAAACAGTTGAGCAAAATGCTGTGTCTTTCTCATTCCGCACTGCTGGAGTGCATCAGCGAGGATATCTTCCAGTCTGAACATAGCGCCAGTCAATCTTTAGAGAACCTCTTCGAAACATCGACCAACAAGCTCAATCAAGCGAGACGCCGATCCAATTTGCAAGAGTCAGAAAACTCGTACTCTACGGTATAGCATTTTACAAAGTAAGTTCTGATTCTATAGCCCCAGTTTTTTTTAGATTTTTTGTAACTCTATATATTTACTTTTTTGAATTACAGAAATTTAAGGACCATCTCATTAATGGCTTATTAATATTAAAACTACAGGCAAAGCATGATCTACTCAAAGTCGCAATACAAAAAGGTAAAATATCTGCTTGAGTATTTAAATCTTAAAATATACATTGATCTAATATGTATATTAAAATGTATCTTTTTTTTATGTGGGGTCATAATCAGCTGGGACTGTGGATGGTCATCATCACAGGTAAGGAAACAAGATGCTTCTACTTGAATTTTGTAGTGAAATATTCACAGAATTTTTTTATACTAGCAAAGGTAGTACTCCAAATAAAGGTTAATAATGACCAATGAATATTAAACCCCTTAATTTTTTTCTTTTTAATTTGTTTTTATTATTTAATTAAAGTTAAATGACATTCAGTGTGTAACTTGAACTTGAACCTGTACTTCAGCAGTCAGAGGAGAATCGTCTGACTGGTTCACTCAACAGTAGCTTAAATAATCACTCACTGGTGAGCAGAAATACATTGCAGAAATCAATGCCTAGTTTGAAGGAATTTTGGTTACCACAACAGAATAATATATTGGGGAATCTGGAATCAGGAATCAGGAATCTGAGACTACAGTGAAGATAGGTTCATCAAAACTGGACAACCGAACATAGCTGTGTGTTCTGAGGTGTTTTTTTGTTGATCATGGTTTTAAAGTGGGGTTATCAATGTTACTAAACCATCCGCATACAATTTTTGCCTTTTGCAGAATTTCTACTCAGTGGGTGTTTTTTGTTTTCAACACCATTCAGTGTAAACACTTGAAACAAAAGACTGTTGTGTGTAAATCAACCTTAAAAGCTAAATTCTTTATCTAAACCTTAAAAGCTAGATTTTCTTTCTCTATTCTTATGTTGGCTGTGTAATAAAACAGAAGTTCTTGACCTGTATCTGCACAATTTTATGCATTGCAATGCAGCTAAATACCTGTATGAATTCGATATTAATCGGGCTGTTCCTTTTCAATTGTCCAGTGAACCGAACATTTATTTGTAATTCAAAATAGAATCATTGTTAGTTCTGTGTAAATATTCACCATGACATGGAAATGTAACTGACTCATTGCCTATTAAACCAGAACTTTGTGGTGTGACAGCAGCCTTTGTAAAATGTCATTGATTTTTCCACTCCTCCGCAGTCTCTTTTTAATCACAGTTACATTTCTCACCAGCAGAATGCGTTCCAGGAGGTCTGTCCGTCAGAGGAAGAATCAGCATGGCACTCAGATCACAGAGAAGGCTTTCTCTCAAGACATGCTTTCTTACATCCAGGTATTATGTCTCTCTGGCTGTAGACATATAGATGCAGACAATAAAACTGAGAAAACAATTGCATCCATTGTCTATTAATGTTCTCCGTTTAGAGAGTCGTATCATTTGTAAAGCTCGGGTTCTCATCTGCAGGCATCCGGAGAACCAATTCCTTTGGTGGTAGAGAGCTGTATCAGATTCATCAACCTTCATGGTAGTCGATCTTTTCTGAATTTTCATTGCTGTGCGAAATGAGTGCATGTGAAGAAATTCAGTACAGCAAAGATATCTGGAAAAAGAAATGTGTTTTTCAAATCATGAATAGTTTTTAGGCTGTAAATTCTTTAGGCTGCAGTGAATACAGACAGTTTTAACGCAACCAAATGATTTGCAATTTTGTATTTGCAGAAATTAGACGTTTCCTCAGTGCAGCGTCATGATTTCATGTCATGAAACTGCACAAATACGCATGAAGTGAAGAAAAATTATTTAAATACGCATCAGTCTTATTCAAAGAGCATTATGTTAGACATCGTAAAGAGCATTATGTTAGAGAATTACCATGCATGTGCTTTACCATTCAGAGTCTTTAAGTAATAATATGTTACTTTAATATGCAGATTAGGCTTGTTGCCAGTATGTTAACATTCCATTTAAAATAGATGCTACAGAGAAGTAATATGCAAAAGATCTTTTTTTAAGAATAGGTTACACAAATAAAAAGGGAAGTGACCACTTAAATTGCATTATAGCATTGTAGTCTCAATAACTCACTTTAGTTAAGAGATCAATCAGTTGTCCAAGGTACTTTTTTAAGGTATTAAATCCATTTTTTCCAATGCAACTACAATAAAAATGAATACTTATTTTCCACCACAGTGATGTAAATCTTTAATGTAATGTAATTTAATTGAACGAATGATAGGAAAATGTAAGGTCACATATTTAACTTTATGGCTAAATGGAGGACATGGTGGTTTTCTTCTAAAGTAATGGAGACTGTGTTATATATAATGCTCCAGTTTAGTTGTTTGAAGATGATAGTAGCTCAGTTTGTTGATACAGATAAGTAGTGTTTATTGTCCTTATGCTGTACGCTATTGAGGATGAGAAACACTAGCAACATTAAGTCTGTAAAATCTACTAGTGGTAGATTGCAAACTCAATCCCAGACCTTCATAAATGCCCACAAGGGACACTCCTTACTTTCTGCACCAAAAGGAAAAAGCTATAGTCAGAAAATATTTGGTATTTTTATGGGTTTTTGTTTTTATCTTGCAACATTATTTATGGTGAAGATTTTGGGTTTTCTTGGTGCCAAGAAATCTTTGCAAATTCTCCACATAAATGTATGCTATTGTTTTTCTTTGTTTTGTTCCTACAAAACTAACAGATTTTGCTTTCATTTGTGTGCCACCCACTTTATTTTCACAAGGCCTGCACCATGAGGGCATCTTTCGAATCTCGGGCTCTCAGCTTGAGGTCAATCGGCTCAGAGACTTGTTTGAAAAAGGTATGTGTGTTTATTTGTTTAGATTGTTATATGCTGTGGTCCGTTAATAATGCTTGGAGCTGGGGTAACTTTTTGCATTTTTGATATGTAGGAGATGACCCTCTGGCTGAGGAAAATTTTGACTTGGATTCAGTGGCTGGTGTGCTAAAGCTGTATTTTAGAGGAATGGATAATCCTTTGTTTCCTAAAGACAGCTTCGATCAACTGATGGAGTGCGGACGTAAGGGAATGAAATTCTGAAATACGGCGTTTAAAATAGATATGTTCTAAAAGAATACTTTAAATTAAACACAAAATTTATTCTAATTGTCACTTTTTAACTTTCATTTCCAGGACTAGAAGATGACTCAGTGAAAGTCGCACAGTTAAAGTCAGTTATTCTTTCCTACCCTTCTCCAGTAATTGTGGTGATGCGATACCTGTTTGCATTTCTCCACCAGTGAGTAATAAACCACAAGTTTGGTCTGACAACCGTTAAATACATAAGCTGTCATCCAGAACTCTGAGTTTCTCTCTTTCTCTCTATCTCTGTAGTGTCTCCCAGTACAGTGATGAAAACATGATGCAACCCTACAACTTGGCCGTGTGTTTCGGACCCAGTTTGATCAGAGGACCTGAAGACACAGACCCTGTTACTCTCCAGCAGATCAATGCTCTCATCAAAACAATCATAATCCATCATGAGAGTATTTTCCCCAGCCAGAATGAGCTAGAAGGATCTATCTATGAGACGTGTATGACCCTAGAACCAGATGATATGTGAGACGCACACATAAACATTACTATATGTACAAAAACACATATATCAAAACATATGAGAGTGAATGTTGTGTTTGTGTGTGTGTCTAGTGAGGCTATTGCAGAGGAGTCAGAAATGGAACCAGACATGTCTCCTAACAAAGAAGCCAAAGATGGTAAGTTCTTTATCCTTGCACAGTTCAAATCCACTTTATCAAGCAATTCTTACACCATACACCAAATGTGTAAAATTATCACATAATCTTTTTAAATCAAGAACCATCTGCATTATTTTTGAGGTTGTGATGCTTTTGTGGTTCATTTTGCCCTTGATTTGTTCGTAAACCAATGTGGGCACAATTCACTTCCCATTTTTTGTATTGTGGGTAAAGAACATGCAGGTTGCTTTAAACATATAGCACCAGTTTTTTCCAAGTAGCAAAATGTAGCATGTAGCACATACGGCTTTCTTTCGGCTCACGTGATCGATTTACATTACGGCATCTGTCAGACGAGCTTATCAGGAGATACGTAGAATCATTTGTATTATATCAATTATACAACTAAGCAGTTAAGGATAATGCTCAATGGTCCTGTGATGGATAGAAGCATGACAGATAGACAAAAAGATGTAAATATAATAAATGTTTTGACATCTTATATATTGGAAAATGTCTAGAAAGTCTGCACTGAAGTCAGCTGCAGCAAGTACAGTTTCAGTTCCACTTCATCACACTTCATTACTTCAGTACAACTCAGCAGATCTAATGTGGTGAATTGTTCTTTTTCTGGCATGCTGGTTCCGGAACGCTATCTATCTATTTGTCTATATTTTATAATACACATATGCAGAGCAACAACTTCACAAATTCCCATGCAAGATGTTATTATAGAAACAAGAATATATCAGAACAATTGTGCTACATTTAGTGTCAAAGCATTATTACTTTATATAAATGAATCAACACCTTCTGACCAAAGAGAATTTAGCATTCAGTAACTATCATGTTTTTAATAATAAATAAAAAAAAATATTTTCTTTTTAAAATATGAACCTATTAAGATTTATAAACAGTTCTTTAAAATCAACTTCACAGAACTAGAAGGAGTGGCCTTGTTCGACTACACGGCTCGCTCCACAGCTGAGCTGTCTTTCAAACAGGGTAGACGTGTCCGCCTTTACAGCAGAGCCTCTTCTGATTGGTGGAGAGGAGAAGTCGACGGTTCAAAGGGGCTCATCCCAAATAAATATATCAGTGTGCCAAGGTAAGTGACAGGAGATTATAATTGTCTGCTAAACACCTGGTAGTTATGGTGCCAGGATTTGTTTTGTAGTCTTAAAGACGTGTTGCCATTATTTAGCTAATAGTAGTAGATGGACCGTCATCAAATTTTACAAAAGTGGTGAAGCATTTTGTGGTGAAGAGAGAGAGAGAGAGAGAGAGAGAGAGAGAGAGAGAGAGAGAGAGAGAAACTATAATGTATCATTAAGCTAATCTGTCCCTTTGTGTCCTTGTTTTACATGTCCTACAGCATGGAAGGATGGCAGGAGCACAATGAAAGACACAACAGTGGAAGTCAGGCAGAGGAACAGCAAGCTGGCATCACACAAACACGGTACTCCAGAAATGTGTAGAAAAGACTGAAAAATCCCTTACAATAGTCTAACTTCTATCTGATGGGTGTGGGTTCTACAGTATATAATTCAGAAATCATATATGTAATGGTAATACTTCAACTGTACCTGTATACAGCAATGATTTATAATCCTGCTATCCAGTATCTTGTGTCAACTCAGGCCTTTCTGTCGTTTCTACTGTCATCTCCAGTTTGCTCATTAGACCCAGAAATCTACAGTTGTGTATCACTGCTGTTTACACCCTTTTCTTATGCTGTGTAAACTTTATTGTTTATCTCCATGCGTTAACAACAATTACAGATTGAAAATCAAGAATAGACGAAAGGATGTCTTTGTTTGATGCCTCTGCTTCATGTTTATTTCCCAGGATCAAAGTGTTAAGTGAGAAGTCAGGACTCAGTTCCAGTCAAGCACTTGCAGGGAAAATTTCCTTACAGTTACCAGTTGTGCAACTGCCAAGCACTTCTCCAAGGGCTTTGCGGAAATCTGAGTATGCGATCAACACACTTTCCGATGTTGTCATTTATAGATTTCATTAAATGTTGTCTGATCTACTGGTAGGCAGTGATGGAAAAAGTATAAGTAGATCAACTTTAAGAAATTTTTAAATGCAGTCATTGGGTACATGACTTGAAACAAGACTAGAAACCAAAGTACATTCATTTAGTGAAACAATTACTCAAGTAGTTAGGTGTATGTGTTTCAAATTGATACAGGTTATTTTGAATTAACCCACATACATAAATATCTATGTTATCCTGAAGGTTACCTATGGGCTGGAGTAGCATTAAATACATTATATCAACAAAAGTTTTTTTCAGCCCTTCCCTTAAAATGTTACCACAAAATTGGAGTCACACAATCCTATAATATGTGTTTGGAATTGGTAGCACTTTCCCTTCACTTGAACTAGAAGACCCGAACCTGTTCTAGCATGACAATGCTCAAAGCGAGCTCCATAAAAATATACATACGATTTTACATGGGTTGGAAGATTTTTAGTGGCCAGTTACAGAGTTCTGATCTGAAATTTCTTGAACACTTTGAAATGAATTGGATAGTTCTGCATTCCAGGCCGCATAAGACTTTTGTACGTCGCTCTGGATAAGGGCGTCTGCTAAATGCCACAAATGTAAATGTAAATGTAAATAAGACTGCATCCCAGGCCTCCCCACCTACATCAGTACCTGACTTTACTAATGCCCATTAGCTGTATGAATGTCTACAAATCACAAGCGAAAAGGTCAAAATGCACTCAAGTAAAAAATTATACTAAAAAAACAGTTACACGTACTGTAACAAACACATGTATATCCATGCTGTGCATTTCTTCTCACCCCTTGGTTACACCCAAAGCATTTGTCTGACATTCTGTCCCTTTTCCAGTCTCCCGATGAGAAGGGTTCCACCAGACATTGAAAGAGACGAAGTCAAAGTAGTGTTGGACAAGGTTTGGAAATGTTTTTCTGATTCTGTTCATTTGCTGATTCACTGAGCATTTTTTGCTTGAAGGATCACAGTGAGAATGTTGTGCTCTTGCAGGACGTGTGTCAGAACATGGACTCTGTCTTCAAGGAGCTTCTGATTCGCCAGCAACACAAGGATCATATCTCTTCATCTTCTGTTCCATCCCATTCCTCTGCCTCCCAACAAAACCTTAACAAAAAAGGATTGGCACCGCAAAAAGGGAAAGGCAGCATTAAAACAGCCGAACAAATGAACTGAGACCCACTGAGAGCGAATGCCTTTTTGTAAACACAGAAACTGAGAACTTATATATGTGTTCCTGTAAAGACATAATAACATGGTTCTGTTTAGTTCCTCATAATATTTATTTTTTTCCAGTTCTTTGATAAATGTAGTGGATAAGTTTGGCCAAACTATCCTACGATCATGTTACACAAAGCACTGTTGTAACTTCCTTATTTAAATTATTCTTCATCAAATCTTTAGTGACCTAAATCTAAATCAGCTTCAATAGTAATTTATTTTCTTCAGCTATTTATTTTCCAGATCTGCAGTCTAGTTGTTTGGTGTTTTGGAATAAAAGATTTCTATAATCTGTATGGTAAACTTGTTCGCATTTTTTTATATTTTATTTTAAAGTGGCATTAGATCATAAAATACTTTTTTTTTAACTTAATGTATTGAGTGCATTAATCCACTTAATATTTTTCATTCTCACATTTTGTATGAACAGTAAAAGTCGGAAAACAGACAAGAATTCTGAATAAGGGATATTCGGGGAACCCCAGATAAGGATGGATTCCCTTTTGTGTCTGGTTCCTCTTAGCGTTTCTTTCTCATAACATCTCGGGGACTTTTTTTTTGCCACTGTCACTACTGAATTGCTCATTAGGGTTAACTTGTAGGCACTAAACTTATAAACTTTATAACCTCTTTATCTCTGTAAATCTTTTTTGAAACAATGTGCATGTTTAAAAGCACTTGAATCTTGAAGAATTAGACGAAGAAGAAATAATTTTATATGATTTTATGTGAACAGGTGCGTACAAGTTGAACCTGCTGAATCAAATGTACGGATACGTTAATATGTAAATGAACAACAGCTCCCGATTCAAAAAAGTAGCAGTGTGGGGAACATTTTACTCGAGAAAAAAAAAAGAAAGGTAAAGAGAAAATGCTTTATGCTTGTCACATGTACATTACAGCACAGTCAAATTATTATTTTGCATATCCCAGTGATGTTAGAAAGCTGGGATCAGACCTGATGAAGTGTCTCTGGAGCACAAACAGTTAAGGGCCTTACTCAGGGGCCCCAAGGGTGGCAGCTTGGTAATGGTGGGGCTTGAGCCCCTAATCTTTCGGTCAGTAATCCAGAACCTTTACCACCTTCCCTAATGATTGAATACAAAATATGATTAAAAACAGAATAGTAAAAAATAAATGCGTTTTGAGAAGTGACATGACAGGCCCATCATAAGACAATGGATCTATAGACAATAAAAAATATATATACAATACAATAAAATAGAATAAAAGAGGATCAGTAGGTTGGACAAAGTCCTTTCTTGTAAAAGTAAAAAAAAAAAAAAGGATTTTGAACTTCTGGACATTCAAGGACTTCTGCTAAATGATTTAACTAATGTATTATTATTATTAGTAGTAGTAGTAGTAGTAGTAGTAATAATTATAAATACACTGGGGATTTTATGTATAAATATAATTGTGTTGTTACTCAATCACGCCACAACGGACACAACCCTTGCTATCATTCACGCATCAACTTCCGGAAAGCGCATCTACGTCATCTTCCTGCGCCCTCCGCTGATGTGGCTCTCATTGATGTGATTAGTAGCTGTGAGTCGCTTTTTTTGGGTTGCATACGTTCCATACAAGAACTGCAATAAAATCGACCATGAAGAGTTGGCTCGTTTTTGCATTTTTCATTTGTGTGTGCAGCGGTGAGTATTTCTATTGTTTTGAATATAAATTGAATGCATTGTAGTCCAGTCTGCTGCCTGATCATGCATACATGCATTAATGTGTTCAGAAATGAATAGGATTTTTCAATGACTTCTCAGATTTGTAGATGTTTAATAGTGGTTCATTGGTTTAATTATGAGCATTTATTTTTTGCAGTTGAATATAAATACGTTATATTGTGATTTGTGGTGAGAATAGGGAGCAGGTTGAGACGAGCTTGGAGAGAACTGGAATGAAGGTCAGCAGGAGTAAGTCAGAGTACATGGTTGTGAATGAGAGGGGGGCTGTGGAGTAGAGGAGGTGAAGGTGGATGAGTTTAAATACCTAGGATCAACTTTGGAAAGTAATGGAGAGTGTGTTAGAGAAGTGAAGAAAAGAGTGCAGGCAGGGTGGAGTGTTTGGAGAAGAGTGATAGCAGGGGTGATTTGTGATCGAAGACTATCTGCAAGAGTGAATGGGAAAGTTTCTAAGACTGTGCAGAGGCCTACTGTGTTGTATCGCTTTAGAGGCAGGAAAGGAGCTGGAGCTGGTGTCATGGCCGATTATTATCACTAGCAACAAATCCAATAATAGTTAAAATACCAAGTAAAGAAATAAACCAAGTTCACGATCCAGGCTTGTGGTGTCAAAGAAGAAGACTTCATTCAGCAGAAATGAAGCCAGGCAGTTTTATGGAAATCCCAAAAAACACATTATTGACAAATTTGTTACTGATGACAAAACACCTCTCAAGAACAAAATATGGTGTTAAGTACTGCGTTAATTGTGCTTTCTTATCACCCATTAAGTGCTTTTTTGTATATACATACTTGGCTGTGTACCAGAAAAAATCATGCATGATGGAAACACATGACAAAGAAAAGGTTAAAAGCTGAAACGCATCATACTGGCAGAATTAAAGATGCCACGATTTTCATTAGGATGACGAGGATGGACAAGATTTGAAATGACTTTATTAAATGGGCCGTACGTGTAGGACGTTTTAGAGACAACTGCTGAGAGGCACGATTGATATGGTTTGGTTATGTGCGGAGGAGGGACATGGGGCAGGAGGAAAGAAGGAAGGTCAAGGAGGAGGTTTATGGATGTGTTAAGAGAAGATTGCAGGTGTTTGGTTTGAAAGAGACAGATCTAGACTGAGTGATATGGAGACGGATGATCCACAGTGGCGACCATCAATGGGAACGGCTGAAAAAAAGTTGTTGTTCATTATATGATATGACATGATATTATATTATATATAAATCAATTATCTTTGATGATTATTATGATTGCTGATTGTGAATTAAAAAGTGTGTGCCCTGTATATCTCTCTGCTCTGTGTATAGGGGATAGTTGTCTGAACCCTGTCATTACACCATCAACATACACAACCAACGACGCAGTCATCTCATCCGAGTCCGTCTTTATCGTGGAGCTCAACTTATCCTGTGCGAATGGCTTGCAGGTAGACGACATCATCTTTTTGGATAACCTGATACAGGACATTCCTGTCTCTGTTTTTCTGTCATACTACTACAAACAAGTAGTTTTAGCTCCGGTTTTGCCCAGAGTGTGTGTATATTCACGGCGTACATACAGTTTCCAATTTGCACAATTGCTACTACTTTTGCACTTCTTGTAGATGCTAAACTGCATTTTGTTTCTGTGTACCTGTACCATGCAATAATAGTAAAACCTGTCTGTATGTCTCTCTTACACTCTCTCACTCTCTCTTTTTTCTCCTTTGCTTTTTATCCATGCTGCTTTTTGTCTCCAGGGCATTGCATTGTATGCTGATGTCAATGGAAGACAGTTTCCAGTAACAAGGGGTCAGGATGTTGGGAAGTACCAGGTCAGTATATTTTCTGAAGTCTGTTTTCATGCATCTTTGTGTTTTTTGTGAAAAAAAAAAAAGCTGCATAAAACATAATGTCAGGGTTAGGGTTAATAATATTTTTTTATTACAGAAGATAATAATCTCACACAGCCGTTAGACATGTAGTGCTGTGTTGATTTCAGGTGGCCGACTTAGATGTCATGCAGCATATAGATTCCTGCTTGGGTTAAAAAAAAAAATATTTCAGGTGAAAGAATTAAGGTTCAGTGACTGGAGTTCACTTGAACTTAAGCATGAGAGATGGAGTTTCAAACTATGAATACATAATCCAAAGGTTTGAATTCAAAGTCGATGATATCTCAAAATGTAAAGCATTCAGCAGTAGGAAGGAACATTTTAGTTTTACATTCTATTACTGAAAGAAAAAAAAAAGCATAATTACTATGTAAAGATTTATTGATTTATTGGGTATGTTTTAGTTAATGAATCATTTATTTTTATGTTTCTAATAGGTGTCATGGAGTCTGCCTCACAAGCAGGCCGGCTCTGGGACGTACCAAGTCAAATTCTTTGACGAGGAGTCTTACAGTGCACTACGCAAGGTTGGTAAATAATAAAGCAATTTATGTAAATATTCGGGGTTTTTTGCCCAGTAATCCCATTTTAATGGTAATTCCTAGAGGATATTGGTAGAAGTTACACATTTATGACCACTACTAATTGTATTACTAGATTTAAGGGTTATATGTAATATGTACAGGAAGTAGTTTGTTATAACATAAAATGAAATTTTTGATCTGTGAATTAGGGCTAAAAGGATTCCTCAAGTAATTCGAATGCAGAAAATTGTCAAGGGGTAAATTATTTGCCATGATGCTTCGTTTAGTCCATTTAACTGCACACGGAGCACTGCGTTTCCCACGGACCATTATTACCGACGCACCATCCGCTAAACTCTGGAGCGCTCTGGACAGGTAACACAGAAGACGCAGTAGAATGAAAAAATAGAGCCTGTTTCCGCCACATTAAACAAAAGTTTGCCAAATTTCGATTTTTTTTTTTTCCCCCTCACAATTACAAGTTTTTTTTTTTTTCTTGCAATTTTGATCTTTGTATTTTTTTTTTTTTACATTCAAATCCCTGGAGGGAACTGTTTAACAGCTCTGGGGGAAATTGAAAAAACAAGACAGACGAAGCAGATGAGACCTTGTTCATACACCAACAGCTTTAAAGTTCAGGTTGTCAACACGGTTACTGGCGGTTGCACCAGAAATGTTGGATGTTTACGAGAAATAAAGTCACGATTGCGAGAAATAAAGTCGAATTGTGGCAAACTTTTTTTTTATGTGGAGGAAACGGGCTTCCATAGATTCAGGCCAAAGAAAAGGACATGAAGTTTGCAAAATTTGGGATAATTTCGAACGAACATATAAAAAAAATTGGTCCATTTAACTTTTTTTTTTTTTTTTTTTTTTTTTATTTATTTGTATTTGCATTTTAATGTAATATGCCAATTAAATGCACTACATAGGTTCAGTTATTTACAGATATCCCTGTATGCAATTTCAGCAATAAAATGTTCATTTTTCTGAAAAGAAAACAAATGAGACCCTGTCTTATCTCCTCTTGTATATTTAGTATTGCTGTTTAATTAAAAAAAAAGTAGGTATCCGATTACTCGATTCATTAATGGAATAATCAGTAGAATAATCGATAGCTGCAGCCCTTCTGTGAATCCACCAAGCAGCCTATGACATAATCACTAAGCATTTACATTCACAGAATTCCCTGTAACACTGTTATTTAAACATGAACAAAGAATTGATCTTAATTAATACATATAAAACTTTTGGGACCGCTTTGAACTCGACCATGAAGCTTCTTCACACTACATCAGTACCTGACTTTCCTAACACGTGTTTGAATGAGCACAAATCTCCACAGAATCTCGTGGAAACATCTTCCCAGAAGAGTGGAGATTATTATAACAGCAAACGGGAACTAAAAGTTGATTTGGGATGTTCACCTTCAAAGCACATATATATACACTATATTTCCAGAAGTATTTGGTCACCTGACCTTTCCTGCTATATGTGGTTCTTTTCCAAACTGTTACCACAAAGCTGGAGGCACTCAATTGTCTTTAGATGCTCTATAATACAATTTTGCATTCACTTGAACTTGGAAACCCAAATCTGTTCCAGCATGGCAATGTGCACAAAGTGAGCTCCTTGAAGATTTGGTTTATATCCTTTGGAGAGGAAGATCTTGAGTGGCCTGCTTTAGAGCTCTAATCTAATGAACACCTTTGGGATGAATTTGAATGCTGACTGCACGCCAGGTCTCCTCACCTACATCAGTACCTGCCTTTCGTAATACTCTTGTGGCTGATGAACACAAATATCCATAATCTAGTGGAACATCTTGCCAGAAGAGTGGAGGGAATTATAAGAATGTGGAATGCAATACTCAAAAATCTAATTTTTAGTGATCTCAGTGTTTAAACCTTTGACCTATACACACTTACTGTAAGCCTGTGTGTTGCATGTTTTATCAGTGCTGTGGTTGAGACCTGAAACCTGGGGGTTTGGTGAATGGGGAGGGTCTGTGTGTGTGTGTGTGTGTGTGTGTGTGTGTGTGTGTGTGTGTGTGTGTGTGTGTGTGTGAGAACAGTTTGCAGAGCAGGTGGAACTGATGTGAAATGTTGTGTGCATGCGTGTGCTTCAGGCTCAGAGAAACAACGAGGATGTGGACACAATCAAGCCGCTGTTCTCGGTCAATGTAGATCACAGAGTGAGTAGAACACTAATGCTTACTGTGCTTTCCAGAATTATTGGCACCCTCTAGCTTGTGTATGTATAGTTTAATTACGTTTTATATATATATATATAGTTTTTATAAAACCCTGGTTTAAAATGAATCAAAACGATATAAGGATATAATATGATCTGGACAAGTAGATAAAGAAATCAAAGTGTTTCAGAAAGCATTAAAGCCAGCTATTAAGATGGGTTTTTTGGTTTTATAGCGCTTGCTGTGTTGATCTGAAAGTAATTTATTTGCTCATTTTCAGCTAAATGCTCAAAGAAGTCATTTTCTCTTTATTTCGTGTTTGAAACGAGCAAAGCACCTTTCACCTTTTTCTGCTTTCAATATGAAATCAGTGAAGTCTTTTTGAAAATCGACTTTTGAAACAAGATTCCCGGTTTCATCTGAACTTTCTGTCCACAGGGAGCTTGGAATGGCCCTTGGGTGTCTACAGAGATCCTGGCTGCTGTTCTCGGCATCTTGGTCTACTACTTCGCTTTTAGCGCCAAGGGCACAATTCAGGCCTGAAGAGAAATCTCAATACGCAATACTGTATCATCACTACCGTACTGTACCTCTACATTCCTACACACACTAGGACTTGATTTGTAAATATGTCTGGTAGATTTAATGCCGATTTAAGTAGGGATTAGAAAATGTCTGGGTTCGGCATATTTGAAGTGTTGAAAAGGTAAAGGTTGCCTCAGAGCAAAAACCTTTTTAAAATGTTAATTTAATAATAATAATGTACTGGATTAGGATTTGTCTTTTAATTCAGCTGTGGCTTTAAGCTTTACCTACAAGCTCAGAGTACAGAGTTCAGTAATATCAATAACAATGCACTGACTGGAATGAACAGAAACAACAGTTTTACATTCATATTGTGGAAAAATAAACTTTTATACATTTTCCATGATTTTATGTTTTTTTTTTTTGTATTTTACTTCATGCATACTTACTGTGCACTTGAGAGTTACACCAGAGCAGTAGAGGGTTAAGGACACACCAATCGCAGCTTGGTGGTGCTGAGATTTTTCGAGGATTTTTATACTTTCTCTGTCCAGTGTGTACACAGAAAAAAAGCTCTTGACTTGGATCTGTATGATTTTACGCACTGTTTTTTCTGTTCCCTGATTGTCTGATTAGATAAGAGCATAAAATATATAGGGTGTACAGGAGTTTCTAATAAATTAGATAACTAATCGTTGACTCGGTCAACTTTCTCATGTAATACTAGAGTACAAACACCAGAGGGCAGGCCAGCGCTTTTCTGTGTTTAGCTACTTTTGCGCAGTGTGTATTCTCTTCTGTTTACTGCGTCTCTGTGCTGTTTTTTTTTTTTTACTGGTTTACATGATGTCCTGCCAGAGAGAACAGCAAATAAAAATGAATTAATTTAATTCATTTGGAAATATTTTCCTACTAGGGCTTGCTGGGTTTCGTTAGTACAAATTTTCGAAATGCAGTAATGTCCCTGTGCTTTAAATAACACAGTTGTTATTTATTTATTTTTTTTATTTTTTAGTAAGTACTACATTCTACTCAGTAGATTTCCATGTGGAGCTTAGCATCCATAACTTCTCCAAATCTTCTGCTGAGGTTGTGAGAGGTGAAACTGAAGTAATTACATCTTTATTAAAAAGTGAACATGTCTGGATTCAATTCATTTTTATTTGTAAAGAATTTTTAACAATAAACATTGTCTCAAAGCAGCTTTACACAGATAATGTGGTGATATAAAGAACATATTCATTTTTTCAAGTGTAAGTTTGTCCCTGATGAGCAAGCCGGTGGTGAGAAAAAACTCCCCGAGATGGCATAAGGAAGAAAACTTGAGAGGAACCAGACTCAAGAGGGAACCAATCCTCATCTTGGTGGCACAGAATGTCCATTTATTACAGATAAACGATGTTGCGGTGTACAGTGTTGGTGATCAGAAGGAAACTGTAGTCCTGAGTCAGTGAAGCAGATTGTTGACATTAACTACAGTCTAAATCCACCCTCAAAGCTTCCGTTCTTACTTTTCATGCAAGCACCAAGGCGCTGATGAGGAACTGTCCCCAGCTGCACAGATTGGCCTCCAATCGAAGAGGATACTTTTCAGAGGCAGGCCTGGATGTAGTGGGAATTATTTTAGAAAATGGGAATATTATTAAAAATCAACAGTATGGTACATAATTAGCCATTCATGCTTGTACTTTTTTAGCATTTCAGTTTTAACAACATTTTGGTGACAATTATAAGAGTATAAAGCTTTATAGGCTTTACAATGTATCAATGATTTTTTCTTCTGGACCCGAAACTGACAATATAATTTACAAATCTTAAAGTTACTACAAAAGTGTTCAGCAGCATAATTTAGCATTGATGTTATTTTTGTATATTTTGCAAACACAATTGTTGACATTTTGTATTACCTAAGAGTTTCCATGATCCTGGATGCCTTTCATTTCACACTTTGACTTCATTTCACATGACGTTTACACTTGGTTATTATTCAATATCATGGTTAGTCGGTCTCCATCGACCAGGCATAAAATAGACATTATGACAGGTGAATTATATATTAGGCAGCAAGTGAACATTTTGTCCTCAAAGTTGATGTGTTAAAAGCAGGAAAAATGAAATTGAAGTGAGTTTACAAGGACCAAATTGTGATTGCCAGAAGATTGGGTCAGAGCATCTCCAAAACTGCAGCTCTTTTGGAAGGTTCTCTGTCTGCACTGGTCAGTATCTATCAAAAGTGGTCCAAGGAAGGAACAATGGTGAACTGTGAAAGAGGGAAATAGGCGGCCAGGGTCTATTGATGCAGGTGGGGAGTGAAGGCTGGCCCGTGTGGTCTGATCTACTGTAACTCAATTGCTTTTAATGCTAATGCTAGCTTCTCGAAGGTGATACTTCCCTATGATAAGCTAGCAACCGTTAAGGTTTCAAATCCTCAAAAGAAGAACTTTTTCCTAATGCATAATTTATTCATTTGTTTGCAAAAATGTTTCACATTTATCCTGAAAGTAAACCTCTGGCATGTGGTACATCTTTGTGGAATTGATGTAAACTGACAATTAGATAATTGATTCCACATCCATAGCTTGCTGTAACTAATAAGCCTCCTGTCACTATTGAGTACACTGAGGAATAAATGGGACTGATTGGGTATGTGTTTCATCGTGTCTCTGCCCCTAAATTAGTGTAGTGCTTTAATGGGATGTAGTGCATGTCTTAAACACGAGCACCTGGTGCTCATTTTTACCTCACAGGCACCACATGATGTTCACTGCAGAGGCTGCTAAATTAGCCGGAATCCACCAACATGCATTATTGGACAAAAGAAGAGATGGGAAGTAATAAAGTACAAATACTTCATTACTGTACTTAAGTAGATTATACTGGTGTCAGTACTTAACAATTTTTTCGACCACATTTTACTTTCTACTAATTACATTTTCAAATCAGGCTCGTTACTTTAGTTTTAATCTATTTGGTGACAGGATTAATATTTTTTCTCAGAGCCATTTTCAACCCATTTCTTTTTATTGCGTGGCTTTTTCAATCTACCACTGGTGTATCATTTCCTAGCTAGTTTAGGCTAGTTTACAAAGCTAACAACAAGCAAGGCAGAAGTCAAAAAGAAGTTTGGGGTTAATGTGGATGAGACAGAGGGAGTCAGTGATGTAAACATGACTGAGAACAGAGACATTCCTGATCACCTGATCATCATAATCTTTTCTCTGCTTGTGTTTTATATGGTGGATGTTCAGCCTGGATACATTGATTAGGTAACAAAATCTGAAATTCTTTTGTATTAATATATTAATATGACGTGAGGTCCGGTGACCAGTGTGACACTAAAACAGGTAGTAGTAATGGTTACTTTTTACTTAAGTACATGTCAAAACCCAAACTTCTTTACTTTAACTTGAGTTAAAAAGTGTAGTCAGTACTTCAACTTTTACCAGAGTCTTTTAAAACATGAGGATCTGTACTTCTACTTGAGTAAAGGATGTGTGTATAAAAGTCGTGTTTCCTTTTGTTATATTGAGAGGTTTAAAGCATGGACAATGCAATTAAGTCTTCACTTGCACGTGGCACACATTTCGATCTGACAAATCAGGTGGCTAGGCTACATGAGCGTGGCAACATCTTAACTGTTTTTTAAATTAAAAAATCACTATAATCTACAAAACCTGATTTCTATAAAAAGGATCTGATTGACACCTAACTCCAGCAGCGGAATACCTAGGCCAGGATATGGGAGGGCTCTCCAGGAACCTGTTTTTTTGCATGGTGCCAAGTGAATAACACAAAACACGGTGCTGGGCACAATCTCCACATTTCAGTCAAGGATTCCACTCAGCATACGTATGTGCTTAGAAGAAAGACGCCGGTGCCGGCCAAACCGTTGAACTACCTCCTAAAAGCTTTTTAAAGCATGCTTAGAGGTTGTAATCCAGATGTTGGGAAGTGTATTCTTTGAATCCCAGATAACTCCCAGGTTTCCTTGGAAGCAGCTCTGACCTGTTGATTAGGTTCCTGCGGAACAAAGGTGGTATTTATTGCAGATACTGCGTCATAAGTCACTTTCTTGAAGTTCTCAGGCAGAAGACGATATCCAGGTGATTCCTGCTGCCACTGATGGTTATCCTAGGGTAAATGAATATGACTAGAAATAACTAGCGTCATTTCAGCGCTTTGATATGTGCACTAATGGCAATATTTTGCGTATCACATCCACATAAAGCTTAATTTTTTTATCTGGTTACTTCTGGTTGCATCTAATGTGACTCCTGGACTCAGATATTTATGACCAGATATTAACGGTTCTCACATAGAGGTTTTATATACAAACAACAGCTACTGATGCCAAAGAATTGAGTTATTCAGATACGATCAGCATTCCAATTCCTAAAGGAGTTCAATAGGGTTGAAGTCAAAGCTGAATAGCAGGCCACTTAAGATCTTCCACTTCAAATCCAAACAACATCTTCCTGGAGCTCATGGGGCATTGTCATACCGGAGGTTTGGGTCTCCTAGTTTAAATGAAGGAAAAATTCAATGCCACCACATCCAAAGACAATCTCCCAAATTCTCATTGTTCAACAGATTCAGATCTGGTGACTGGTAGAGGCTACTGATCTACAATGAAACGTATTTTTTATAGAACCCGTGCATTTCAACTAGTGCTCTGTTATATGTTGGAACTTAGATGGGTAAAGTAAAATGTGGTAGCTTGTGATATTTGGTATATGTTGTAGGCAAGAAGTTTGAGTATGTATTAGGACTGTATATTACAATGGCTCAGGACCACAGGTGGCATTAATAGTTTTGCATTTAAGTGCCGACACTGAACAGCACATCTCAACAATATTGGAACTATAATGAATCAACATTCGGTGCTACCCAGATGGTTTCTCTAGAAGTTTCTTCCTCATGCCGTCTCAGAGAGTGTTACTTTTCCACAGTCGCCACTGGCTCGCTCATTAGGGATACATTTGAAATTTTAAGGAATAAACTTAAAACATTTTTATGAAATTTTATAACCGCTTTATAACCACTCTCTGTAAAGCTACTTTGGGACACTGTCCATTGTTAAAAGCACCATATAAATAAAAATTATTCAAATAAAAAATGTAACATTCAAAACAATGCTGTATTGGTATTAACAGGCCCAATGTTTAAAAACATTCCTCAAAGCATTACACAACCTCCACCAGCCAGGACTGCTAACAAAAGGCAGTAATGATTTGTGCGTTCATGCTTTTGACACCACATTTTGACCCAACGAAATATATTCATCCAGGTGACCTCTTTAGCTGTTCAGTTACTGTAATTCTTGTGCTCAGTGAAACTCAAATTCTTGTTCTTTAGCTGACAGCCATGAAGGCATGTCACAAGGTGGTCTTCTACCGTTCTTTACCGTAAGGTTCAACGCGTATTCTGACATCCTTTTCTGATCACCACATTTACAAAGAGTGGTTATTTGAGCAACGATTAACCCTCCGGTCAGCTCAAACCAGTCTGGTCATATTCCTATGGCTGTGAAAGAAGAAGATCAGCAATTTCTAATACAAGTTTAGCACCAAAAAAACCATATAATAGGTCTGTTCTTTTCCCATTCTGATTTTTGATGAGATGTGAACTGAAGCTTCTGACCTGTATTTCCAACATCTAATGGATTGTGCTGTTACAGTATTATTGGCTGATTGAATTGTATGGATGTGCTCAGCACATGTACTAGGAGGCGGTAGCTCAGTGGTTATGGTGTTGGCCTTTGGATCGGAAGGTCACATGTTCAAATCCCACCACCAAGCAGCCACTGCTGGGCCCCTGAGCAAGGTCCTTAACTGTACTAAGTATTTTAGACTTCACAAGAACAGTAACCTGTCATGCACATGTATGATTTTCCTCAGTCAGATAAAAATCAAACATTTCTTTATTATTATTGTTGTATGTAACACAAGAAAATAGTTTTGGGAAAACATGTCACAATTTCCCCCTGAAATTATAAACCATTATAATACAACATGACAATGTTTGCATACATTTATTGCACTTTAATAAATTACAATATCAATAAGAAAAAGCTCGGAAAGCCGTTCACAAATGCGGTAAATAGAGGAAACTGCAATGAGCCTCAAATATAACTAGGGTCCATGACTGCAAGGTAATTGCACATTTGGTCTGCAGTGACATGTAAGGCACAATGTTACTCTGACATATTTATTTATTTTACTTGATTAAATATTAGCTTTATACATTAAATCAGTGATTCCCAACTAAGTGTAGATGTACCCCAGGGTGTATATGAGCATGGTCAGTTCAGTGGCGGCCCGCTACGGGTGGTCCCCAGATGGAAAGTTTTTTTTTTTTGCTATTTTTTACTAATAGTATTTGAATACTATTCAGGTATGCAATTCATTATTTTAATATATTTACTGCCATTTACTCAATTCCCTTCTGGTTTGTGTTAATTGTTACACTTCTACATCAACAGAAAGCGATAAATGATTGAAAAAGTTGGCTGCAATTTTTCCAAATAGTAGTAAAACTATAAATGTATACTCTGGAGAAACCTTCAAAGGAAAGTAAGAAGAACCAACATCCAAACATCAACACTTTGTCAGGTACTGATTTAAAGTGCGGAGGACTGAGGTGCAGTCGGTGTTCCAATTCATTCCAACGGTGTTCGGTATGGTTGAAGTGAGAGCTTTATAGAAGGCCATTACCACATCAGAAAAACATCCTATACAGTTGTGTGCCTCCATCTTTGTGATAATAGTTAGAGAAAGAACATATGGCTGGAAAAGTCAGGTGTCTCAGTACTTTTGTTCATATAGTGTATGTCTGAATGGATTCTTGAAGAAATTCAATCTGTGACAGAGAAGATGTGAAGATGGAAATGTACATAGTTTTTTCATTGCTTGAGAGCTTATGGACACTGTCTTAAGTTCGAAATTGCACTTTGCATGTGGCCTCTTTTCTACCAAAGTGCTGAAGCAGTTGATAGATATGATATACAGCTGTCTCATTAAGTTCTCAATGTAAAATACATCTAATTAATCCATTATTTCATAACCTTTTATTCTTTCATTTAGTCTCAATGAAGGGACACTTGATAAGGTTAATGATGGAGTAATGGGGTACTTATTGCTAAAAAAAAATTTGGGAACCACTTCATTAGATTATGTTTACAAAGGCTGCATGGTCCAATAAATCATACAACAGAGAGTGTATGTGAAGGAATATCCCACAGGTCTTCAAAACAGTCAAGCTAAAGATCCGGTGTAATACAACATGAGATAAACTGGTGCAACACTGGTACTGTGTTTGTTAAATAACCTGTGATTTAAACCCAATTATCCCTGATGTCTTCAGTGTGTAGTTCCTGTGTAACTTGTATCTTACGCTGCTTTCTTTTCTCTCTCTATCCATATTCCATGTGCATTCATTTCCTGTTTATTACATCATTCATCGCCACTTTCTCATGTCTCTTTGATGGAGTTTCCAATGCCGGAGTCATTCTTCTCACTGATACTTTCCATCAAGCTCAAAAGTGAGATTTTTTTTTGTAGCAGAAAGACTGATAAGGAGTAACAACAGAGTGATAAATGATGCTCGGGAATGACTGGGGCAAAAGACTTAGGCATGATTTTGCTTTTTTCCATCAAGAATTCTTAAGCAGTCTTTACATGCTCTTGGTTTAGGAGCTTTTTGATTTGATAAAATATATATATATATATATATATATATATATATATATATATATATATATATATATATATATATATATATATATATATATATCTAGTTCTTTTGAAAATTAGTGTTTGAGAAATAATGATATGCTCTTCATATGTTCAGAGTGAAGTGTCTCAAGTATCTCCATGTTTTTGTAGACATGACATAACATCTATCTAATTGTTCCCATCATGACTATGTTCTTCAGTTCATGTTTGTGTCCTACTTGGCCTTTGTGGTAAATTCCACAATGCGATTAGGCCAATCAAGCACGATATCTCCCGACAGTAAATCTCTCGTTGCATGGCTCATCTTCTTTTGTCTGCAGCTTGGCTCTAATTTGTAAATCGGCTCACCCGTGTGTGTGTGTGTGTGTCAGTGGCTCAGAACGGGTAGTCCTTGGTGGTGCTGGTAGTGTGTATAGCACTAGAGTCATCAGGTACAGAGCCCCTGCGAGCCATTAGAGGCCGGCAATGCAGAATGGAGACGAGTTCATGAGAGACGCTGCTGGAAAAGGCGGTGTAGATCCAGGGATTCGTGCAGGAGTTCAAGCTGGCCAGCAGCATCAGGATAGTGAAGGCCACCCCTGAGAAAGAGAGACAGAAACAGAAAGATAGATGGGTTGTATGCAGATACTGAATTTATATATTTATATAGTTTACTATAAAAGACAGGCACTTTTTTAACTTGTTGTCTCAATTATCATTTTTACAAATTAGATTTCCCTGGATAGGGCATTATATTATTACTCATAGCCACCTTGTAAAGATATGATAGTATGAATGTACCATATGAATAAAACCAGGGCCCAGTTTTTAAAAAGTAAACCTATAAGACACAAATTATATGACTGCACAATGTATATAATCTCAATAAGCCTGTTTATATATATTTTTGCAAAATAACTTCAATTTAGTACTTGACTGTGCTGTGTTATTGATGGAAAGCAAACGCCATTGGCATTACATTAAATTTCAAGCTTCAGTTTGTCATTTTTTCTTACACCAGAAACAAATATATACAGTTATCGTGTTGTCGCACTGTTATATAACTATTCATAAGTCCTGTATTGCATTGTTAAATCTTTACTAACCCATGCAACACAAACCATAACTCATTACAGATTCCATGCATCTGGCATGTAGGCTTGACGTCAGAGTTTCTATAAAAAGGTGTTAACCGTTATGAGGTGCTACTGATGAAGAGCAATGCGAGAAGGACTTTCCTTGATAATTGACGTGTTTGTGCTTTACTGGGAATGATTAATCACTAGGCACATGCCCTGGCCACTAGGGGGCCCTCAAGCTAGTATAGATTCCAAGGGAATGGCTATTAGGCTGTAACACACATAGTAAAAAAGCCAATGAATGGAAAGTCACAGAATCATTTGAAACCAATGAGTGTTTTTTGAAGTCCTAGCTGTTGTATGGAGCTAAAAAGGTAATTTAAAAACCCAAACAAGACCCAGTCTTGTGATCTGGTGTGGGTATAGAATTTCAAGCCAGAGAAAACACCTGATTCCACCAGATGTCTTTCACTAGACTTTAACATGTGTCTTTTGCTTGGTTGGAATAAATAACCTAACCTACATAAGCTTCTTTTTAAGCCCCAGGAACACACCTTGGTACTGGGTCAGATAAAAAAAAAACTTGGCCAGAGAAGACTCAACATGCTGTCAGTGCTGTCTTTCAAGATAGCGCTTGTTCATATTGCATATGTTAGGCTGAGAGGGCAGTCATGGCTCCATGCATTGGTCCATGTGAAGCAGGATGGTAAGAAGAAGCCCTGCTTAGGTTTCTGCTCAGGACTCCATTATTACTAATCTGTCCCTAAAACAACATATTGCCAAATGCATGGTGATTTTTTGGCTTTGGTATGCATTGGAAAAGGGGTGGGGTGGAGTAATGCATTGCAGTATTAACCAATTATTCAATGTATATTTTAAGTGACATTAATTTAGTGGGTTTAAATGTGACTGCACATTCAGTGAATCAGCTTGCAATATTTTGTTATACACTATACTGCCAAAAGTTTGCAGACACCTGGTCATAAGTACGGTATGTGCTTTTTGAGCATCGCATTCTACATTTAGTCCCAATTTGTTGGAATCTTCTGGGAGGATTTTCCACTAAATTATGGAGTGTGCTTGTGGGTTTGGGTTTCCAAGTTACAAGTTAATGAAAATGTGTGTCATACCGCATCCAAAGACGTTCTATACTATTGTGTGCCTCCAGCATTGTGGGAACAACCCACAAGGTTTCGAGGTTTCAAAAAGAACCCCATATGGCAGAAAAGGTATGTGATGAGATTTAAAGGTTCAATTAGTGAACTCACCTTGATCTGGTGGGTTTGGGTCCCAAGCGGCCCAGAGCTGCACTGTAAAGAAGGGTGACCAGCACATGGTATAGACCAGCACTATGACTAAGGTCATCCTCAGTGTTTTGGACATTGCCCTGGATACACCCGGAGGGGGAGGAGTCACCGGGCGTGAAATGGACACCGAAGCCCTGACAGAAGGAACTAAATTACAACTCTTCATAGGGGTCTCAAATGACTTGGCGTAGGGCTCAGAGTAATCCACGGAAGTCCGATAACAATCAGCCGCACCTTCAGGAAAAGGCCCGTGAACTGCTGAGTTGCTCTGATTTATGGTAGAGTGTGTGTGGGTGAGTGTGGGAGGCAGTACATCAGGGGACTTAGTGTTGTATTGTAGCTCATGTGTACCCTGACTGTGTTGAAAGAGACAGTTGCAGCAGTCTGGCTGCAGTGTATGCTGGGAGTCACGGGCATTGCAGAATGACTGGGATGAGTCACTTTTATTCCTCCGATGGAATCCTCTTCTGGAATCTTTCAATGTGGATCCTCTTCCTCTTTCTTTTTCTCTGCTTTTGTCGTTCTGATTTCGCAGACTGGGTATTCTGAAGAGAACTAAATTTCTCTTCGAGTCGGCCGACACCACCCGCTTCGACTTCAGGTAGATGTTGTCATGGATCTCCCTAAAAATTCGCACCTGGGAGGAACACAGTTGTGTCAGTGTTACCTAGAGGATATGACTTTTTATTAGATCAATTAAAATATAAAGGGTGTCTTTTTTCAATATTTTTATCTATTCTATTTTCCATTTGACTTTCGTAGGTAAAATGCTTCTGGGAGTACTTGGAAGTTACTAGGATGTCACACGATAGCCCGCTTAGTCACTTGGCTTTGTTTAACATGCTTAGAGATTGTTTACCAATGTTGCGAGGAGGCCTGCATGTTTTTCCATTTACATGTTTTTTCCTGGAGATCTCAGATTTCCTCCCATTTACCAAAAAAAAAAAAATCCTGTATGTATAGATAAGCTACTGTACTGAAAATTGCCCGTAGGTGTAAATAAGCATGTAAATGTAAGTGACTCGAGTCTCATCCAGGGTATATTTCCAACTCACATCCAATTTTCCAAGGATAAGCTCAAGATCTACAAGAAGTCTGACTGAGATGATGAGAATAAATGAAAGAACAGTATGGGGAAAAGAAATTGAACCATATGTCACTGATCAAATCAATTTAACATTAATTGCAGTTGGGAATAAAAATATGAGGCCAGCACTTTTTGTTTTTTCCTTATCAAAACAAGTCATGAGTTAGATAATATAGCCTTAACATAAAATAATCATAAAATGGTCAAAGTATATTTTAATGTCTAGTTTCAACAACATGAAAATATCATTAAAATAAATAAGTCTAAAGAAATAGCAAATAGCTATTTAATTTAATTTGATGTATATTTAGAAAATGGCTAGTTTTCTCAAAAATGAGGATAATTACAAGATTACAAGATAATTGTTATGCCACAAAATATATTTGAGATGTTTCAGTATAACGGTTATGAAGGTCTTGAAATAAACCTTGCTAAAGAAAAAGGAATATGATGAAAAGCTAGTAACGTATTCAAGCATTCTGTTTTGCCAGTATGATTTTTCGCTAGATGGCCAATACCAAATGCTTTTGACAGGCTGGAAAACAAAACAAACACAGAAAACCATCAAGCATTAGAAGTTTCAAGTATCTACACTCCTTTTATCTAGCTAGCAGCATTAGAAAGTTTGATTACTTCTATACTTTGGAGATTGACAAGAGGCTAAGGGGCTTGTGCATTTTAGCTAGCTAGCAAACCGTAGCCAAATAGTTTGTTCTATAG
The DNA here is from genome assembly GCF_014805685.1 of Silurus meridionalis. NCBI lineage: Eukaryota > Metazoa > Chordata > Actinopteri > Siluriformes > Siluridae > Silurus > Silurus meridionalis. The sequence goes on from NC_060899.1 coordinate 11,825,440, forward strand.
GTTATTTGCAGTTCACCATGCTGCAGAATGAACACACCACAGCTCCAATAATGCATAGGGGGGACAATAAGGTCATGCTACTGTAGCTGGACAACAGGCTAATTCTCGCTGAAAGACATGCTTTGGTTGAGATGTGTTGCTCTGTATTGGATACTCTTTAGACTTCTAACAGTTACATCCATATGTTATGTATAGTCATTCTCACAGAACTTTTGAAATATTGAGTTGGCAATAAAACACTTTTTGTCCTCACAACACACGACTACTAAGTAGTATGTTGAGACAATGTAGTACAGTACATTATGGGTTTTATCATCATACATTAGTGTACATGATGTGCTTTGAGACACAGTCTGTCACATCATGTAGCTTTATCTTTAATTTACCTGCCTGTAAAGCAATCATTCCTCTGTGGATAATATAATTATGGTCAAGTTAATTACCTCATTAGATACCTCATGACTGTATTATCAACACTTATGTTTCAAATCAATGGAGAATGGTTTTGCCCTCTGATAGCAACCGCAGAGGATTCAAGAAGAGTTCTATTACCTGGCACACTGTGATGATGAAGGTAGGAAGGATGAAGACAGCCAGAGTCATCCATGTCACATAAGCTTTCAGACCCCATGGCTCGGCAAAGTGTCCCCAACATTCGAATTCCCCTTTCCCTACTTCAGACCTGGAGAAAATGAACACCTAAGGAAAGACAAGGGGTTTCATCAGCGAAATATGGTACTAAGTGCAATAAAATGTAAGGCTAGTGTTACCCCAGACAGCAACTGTTTTCTGTAGTCAGTATTACATTACATTACACCTTCCACTGATTCAATACCCCGAATAAAAATATAGGACATTTTTATGTGCCAATTATGAGCTACTATATAATAATATTTCGAAATATTTGTCATAATAGCAATTAATACCCAAATTGAGAATATACGATGTATGCATCCAGACATGTTTCTCAATTACGTAAGTCACTGAAAAGTCGAGTGAACTCTCATACCTGCGGTACACTAAGTACAAGAGACAGACCCCAGGCCACCATGATGGGTGTGTTCCAGCGTGAGATTGCCCCTAGTCTGTAGGCCTGAAGGGGGCAGCATATGGCGTAATGGCGGTCTACTGTCATAGCCACTATCATGTAGGAGGATGCAAACATGCCCACGATTTGCATGTACTTCACTGAGCGGCACAGTGCATCAGGCCCCTGGAACCTCTCTGTAATGTCCCATACCAGCTGAGGGAGAACCTGGAGGGTAGGAATGTAAGAGCGTAAATCTTTATTTTATTTTTTGTATTTTTTTTTTTACAATATATCAGTTGTTCAAACCATATTTTATTGTATTTGGTTACTATTTCAGATTTTTTTGTAGATGGCATGAAGCTGCTAGAACATTTATTGAGATTTTGAATTTTTTAATAAATTCAAAATCTACTCCTATTTATATATAGTATGTTAAATACCCTGTTGCAAATTTTAAATAAAATACCATACATAGATGCCACAAATGTCCTGTAATGTACTGTGATGACTAATGCAGCAACATCTTGACTAGTGTAGCATACAAATTCAATTATTTCTAAATTTTGTTGAGCATTTACATTAAATATAGCATCATATATAAGCCTACACATGAAATTCTTTAGTTGATGCATTACATAAAACTAGTAATATATTAAAATGTGTTTTTTTCTTTCAGAAAAGAAAGTTTATTATGTAATATTGCTTTCTTCAAGAAGGGAGTCTCAGGTATCGTGGCATTGGAACAGTACACTTTCCACTTTGGGGGAAAAAAATGGAATAAAATGTTGAATGTTCCACAGCATCGGACGTATTTATAAAAGGAGAGATGGAAAGTATGACGTGTTGTCCGTCAATTAAATGAGTGTAAACAACCCCAGATTGTTGTGGTGTAAATAATTTTTCGTGGCATACACTTAAATGTGATGGTAACAGCATCACACCATCCAGATGTTTTTTTTTTCCTACAACAGCACTAATGCCATTGTGTTTCATCCCCTATGTATTCCATTCTTTAAAAATGAGAACTCTGTGGCCATCAAAAAAGTCTGAGCTTAAATTAAAGAAATCTGTGGTTTAAACCAATATTGTGGTTATTTGATGGTGTATTAAACACCAGAACAAACAAACAAAGTTCTGCTTAGCAATAGACCTTATGACTCACTTTACCAAGATGATTTTTTCTTAAACTGACGGTTTAAATTAATGGATTTACTGTCTTAATTTGTCTGATTCGTGGCCCAGAGCGGACGCCAATAATTTTGTGCAGGCCACAATTATTACTCTCCAGCTTGAAAGAAATGAGATTATTAAAAAATGTGCTAAAAAACTATCCTGAATCAAATATGCTGACATATATGTGTGTGAGTGTGTATTATGATGTATTTAAGAAAAGATGATCTCTAGTGAAGCCCACCTGAAAAAAAGCCACTACCAAGTCAGCTATACAGAGGTTAACCATGAAGAGGTGCATGGGTGCATTGTGCTTGCGTCTCCTTAGCAGAACCCACAACACAAAGCCGTTGCTCAGCGTAGTGAGCGCCAGGACCAAGCTCAGGATGCCGATTTCAGCCTGCGCCAGTGCCATGTTCCGGACCCTGGCTGGAAGCGGGGCATTAGTGGTCCCCGCTGAGCTGTTCTGAAGCAGCCAGAAATACGATCCGCCACCATACGAGCCGTTTTGTCCACTGTTTTCACGGGAGGGAGTTGTATAGGAGTTCCACGCAGATTCTGTGCGTGCGTCAGGTCCATGCCAAGTTGGTTCTGATGCAGCATTCTCCATGCCTGTGGGACAAATGGCAATTTTACATTGCTGGATTCATGGAACATGCAACAGATCAGCTGCACTTGTGACCGCTTGAAGCTTTAAGAATACAAGTGGCAGTTTTCGGTTTGGCCAGTTAGTTTGATAGCTTGCTGTATGTTTTATAAGCAAAGTTGAGCAAACCCTTATTGATTAAAAAGTGTTTAAGTAGTGTTACATGAAGTAATGTCTGATTTCTGATTAGAAAAGATTATAGATTGTTGTAAGAAAAGCCTTTTTTTTACAAAATGATCCTTAGCTATCATTGGATTTGTGCATTTGTTATGAGGATGTCCTGATGTCACAATTCTCTCTCTCTCTCTCTCTCTCTCTCTCTCTCTCTCTCTCTCTCTCTCTTCTCTCTCAATTTCCAAGGGCCTCCTTCCCAAAATGTTACCATCTGTGGAAGACTCACAAATCTGCCATTACGAATATGCAGGAAAAAATTGCCCCCCTGAGGACTGACTTGAGTTCTCACAAAGGCTTAAACAGAGACAAACCTCCTCTTTATATTCCCCATTGAACCTTCAGCACAAATTTAACCCTCCACCCATGCATTTATATTAACTGTGTTTAAACCGATCTTGATTTAGACATGGGAAATATGATATGATTTTTCCTCTAGATCAGGATAAATAAAGCCTTTATATTCTCGATTTAACAGCGAGCGCAGACATCTTTTTCAGTGCCGTAGATGCACCAAAAAAGTGTTTTGAAACAATCAAGCCTATTGAGTGAAGAAAAAGTAGACGCACTCAATATTAGCCAACTATTGGAACTATGATCTTTACTGGCGGTAAACTCAACCAAATGCTTTCTGTAGCTGCTGATCATTCCTGTGCCGCAATTAGGAGGTATTTTGGCACGTTCTATTATACAAATCTGTTTCGGTTTGTATATAATTTTAGGACGTCTTGCTTCAATAACCTGCTTCAGATCATTCCACAGGATGTCAGTGTGATTGAAGAAAGAACCCTTGGCCATTCATATATATATATATATATATATATATATATATATAGATAGATAGATAGATAGATAGATAGATAGATAGATAAATAGATAAATAGATAAATAGATGACATAGCGATTGTGTAACACAAAATTCACGGTTCGATACGTACCTCGGTTTTTAAGTTATTGTTCAGTTCAATTTCGCTATGGTTAGGGGAAGAATGCTTGTCAATTTTTACTAACTTAATTTATTATTAATAATTTATTATTATTATAACTATTTTTAATAAAATGCCTGCTCGGTTAAATAATATATCAGATTATATTTAATAAAATTTTATAAAAATAAAATTGTGTAAATCAAATGAATGCAATACACTTCATTATATTGATTAAATTGTGTAATCATTAAAAATTGGCACAAATTGAATTGATCAAAATAAATTAAATAAATAATAATAATACAGACGTGTAAGTATGTGTGTGTGTTTGTTTCTGATTTTAAGTGAAATTCTTGAAGCTGGATATGAAAATGCTAAAGAATCCATAGCTGTAGCCACTTCCTGGTTAGCGGCTAACACTAGCGCTATGGGGATTTCATGTATGCACAAAACAAATGTTATTTCCGGTATAGAGTGTGTAGCCATAGTGACACTGCGCTAGTTAAGTTTTTATACCCCTGGCATTGTTGTGTATGTTTACAAGTTGAATAATAATTTAAAAACACACCTAAAGTGCGGAAAGGAGAGTAAACAAAGTTGCGGTTTGCCACTTAATAAGTTCTCTTAAAACTCATACTTACAAAATTCTAATATTTAACACTTAAAATTATGTTCCGCAAGTTAAAATTATTGCATTCGCATACAAATGTGTACTGAACCTGTGTGTGTGTGTGTGTGTGTGTGTGTGTGTGTAAACCTTTTGTTCTTGAAACACTCTGGTGTTGATTTACCCCCTGTGTTTTGAATCTTGCATGACAACTTCTTTTGTTGTAGTTGTAGATAACAGACCGACTGCCTGCTATAGAACTTTAATTACTGTACATTTCAGCGGCCCCCCGGAGTGAGGTTTCAGTCTCGGTATGCATTGTTTATTTCTGCACATATATCTTAGAAGTCTGTCTCATCTACGCACACAGCACTGATCAAAAGGTGCTAAAATCCAAGTGGTCTTTGAGCAACATTTGTTGTGGTTTTTTTGGACATTCTACTCCCTTAGCTGTCAGTCCTGCATTCTTGATGGAGTGCCTAGAAACCAATCTGGGTATGCTTGCCTATTATTATTTCTAGGAAGTTGGTGATTTACTTTCTAGGTTTTCTTTGACAGACAATGCAGCAGTGGAATAAAACAGTAACTTGGATTCCTGGAAAAAGCCTTTAGTTTTATATTTATACTCATCTTGGAGGTAAAAGAGTTACTACTTATGAACTTTACCTTGATACTGTAACTACAGTTCAAGCTTCCAAATATCACCACCTGCGATATTGAAAAATAACCTTTTCAGAAGCAAATTCAAATTTTATTTGTCACTACACGATATAAACAGTATTGGGACACCTGACCTCCCAGCCATATATGTTTTTTTTCCAGACGGTTACCACAAAGCGGAAGACACACACATTTCTGCTGTCTTCACTTGAACTAGGAGACTCATACCTGTTACAGCATCACATCAGCCCTGTGCACAGTGCACACTACATGAAGATTTACTTTACATTGGTTGGAGTGGAAGATCGTGAGCAGAGTGATGTAAAGTTCTAACATTACCCTTTGGGATAAATTGGAACACTGACTGCACCCCAGATGTCCTCACTTTACATAAATCTTTGCTAATGCCCTTGTGGCTGAATGAGCACAAATGTCCACAAGCACACTTTAAAATCTAGTGGAACATCTTCCAAATAGCAAATGGGGACTAAATATAGAATGGGATAATCAAAAATCCAAAACTTATTGTCAATTGTCCACAAACTATTGCACATATAATTATACACAAATAACTATACACAATACAATTACAGACATATTATCAGAATATAATAGAATACAAAAATAAAAAGTTGAAATTAACAGGTTAAAGAATAAAAATTGAATAAATAAGTTAAGTGTAAAGACTTTATAATATTATACAAATAAAGTAGAAGTTACAATAAAAATGGAGATAGAATGACAAAACTAGAAATTGGATTATAAAATGATTTTGCTTGACACAAAGCCTCTGTTTTTTTTTTTTAACACATTAAAAGATATAAAACAAATATGGCAGCCTCAAACAACATCTTTTAAGATGCAAGGTGAGGACAGAACAAGCAAACAGGCTGACTTGTATTTTTTGGTCGATGGCGTAAAGACGGTTTCTCGTAGTCTTAATTAACTCCCGTAACTAGCAAAGAATTTGCTTACCATAAGTTATTACATCACATTTGATCAGCTACCACTTTTGAGTCATTTCCAGGCTACAAGTCACATGACATGTCAAGACATATGGTACATAAGGAGCACTTTGCATTACAATTGGATTTTCAATTAGATTGAGTGGAGTGACAGTAAATTCGAAATCTGTAAAACACAAAGCAAGCCAAAGGCGAACCCTAAAGATGTTACCGAACGAAGAAGAGCCTACACATGAAATCCAAGGTCAGTAAAGGGGTTAAGGAATGAAGGAAGGCAAGAAAGGTCAATTGAACTAAGAAACACACAGGAACAGCAAAACCAAGAAAAGAAAAAAATGACTAGGTTTGAAACACAAAGGCGCGTTCAACACACAGACCGAGCGCATTCAACAAACAGCTCAGTAAATTTTCATCGGAGCCAGACAAACAAAGTGGGATAAGTGTAGAGACTGATGAGGCCTAATGAGACAATTAAACACAGGCGCAGACAGAAAAATCATGGGTGTGCACAGGAAGGGTGAGGAGATGAAGAAACGTTAAAACCCAGAAGGCATACAGGAAACGTCAATGGCACTGGTTTCTTGTAAAGTCGTAAACCCTTTTAAACTATTGTAAACTTCAACAAGTTTCAAAATGTTTTTCTTTATTATTACATGTTCCTTTTTGTTATCAATGGCATTGTTTATACAGTTTGGAAGCAATTTCTGAAATTTCTAAATCGCCACCGGCTTGCTCATCAGGGACAAACTTACTTATAAAGAACATATTCACTTTTAATCACTGAAATGATTCATCTTCACCATTCATGTTCAATAACTGCTTTAAGTGAAGGGTTGTGGTGTGTCCAGTGGGAGAATATACCCCCGGACTCACACTCAGAGCGAATTTAACATAGCCAATCCACCTAACTGTGTGTTTTTGGATTTTTATTTTGTAGGAAAGTGGAGAACTGTGAGAAAACATACAGGAACATGAGGAAAACATCCAAAACTTTGCAGATATTTAATCCATGATTTCGATTCTGAAGGTGGCCTATGAGGTGACAATGCTAAAACCTGCACTGTTCATTGTTCTACAAACCTGGCCAGCGTTCTGCACGGGTGCTTTCCCTTAAAACTGCCAACTATTACATATACATTATAACTTACTGGCTTGCTCATTACAGATAAACTTACAATTATGTGGAACAAACTTACAGTATAGGCACTAAACCTATACACTATGTTACAGAACTTCATAACCGCTTTAGCTCTGTAAAGCTTCTTTGAGACAATGTCCATTGTTAAAAGTGCTATATAAATAAAAAGAATTGAATTGAATTGAATAGAATTAAATTAAACTAACTAAGAGGCAACAGAAGAAGAAGATCCTGGACACCAGTGGAAGATTGGTTCAGAAAAGACAACTCCTTTGTTGATTTTGTTGTTACCCTTTTTTTGTTGTTCCCTTTTTTCACACAAATAACAAAGAAGAGCTTCACAGGAAAATGATCAGCTTCCAAGGGATCAAAATATTCATTCATTCATTCATTCATTCATTCATTCATTCATTCATTTATTCATTCATTCATTTCTTCTCCAAGTTCACTTTAAACAGCATGATCAAATATATTTTAATTTTTTTTTTATGCGATGATTAAATTAGCCAGTGTATAAAATCATGTAGATTCGGGTCAAAAACTTGTTGTCTCTATTTAGCTAGACTTTGGTTGTTGGTGCCAGGTTTATATTTTTGGATTTAGACAACTGTCTGTAGAGTTGAAACCAAATGGTGTGGAAAAAAACAACATTCAAGAAAAAAAAGAATGCACAAAAGAGAATGCACTGGTTTCAACTCCTGTTTGGCAAGAACAGGAATCTGAAGGCTACATTTGGTGAAGTTTCACTGAAACTGAATTGATTGAGGATTTGGTCAAATTTTCTAATGGTCTGATGAATAATATGAGATTTTTTTGCAGTAGCTACATGAATCCATAAACACAGGCTGTAAGTATTTGACGCTTAGTGTACTTCTCATCAGATGTGCTCAATTTCTTTTCAGAAAGTTTTAACACTGAAAGGTCCAGATACTGTACATGCAATGCTTTGCATGTCGAGCTCTAAGCAAGTAAAATGGTTAAACAGCCACAATAGTTACCTTTTTAATGCTGAACCATTAACTGTTGGTTTGTGACTATAAATACACATCGTTTTGATGTGGTTATGTTTTGTCTCCCGACGGAGCTTCATGTTACACAACACACTTTTTGTTCTGAATGTGAATCGGAGAATAAACAAAAAATGAATGCATCGTTAATTTTTTTTATCATAATTAAAAATAATATTTGATGTCAGTGCTTTTAAGTAATTTTGAGAATAATAAAAGAAATCTGTATATATGAAAAAAAATATATAAATTAATAAATTGCCCTGTGGTATATATATATAAAAAAAGCACATACATAAATAAGCCATAAGACAAAAGGTTAAAAAGGTTCATGTTTTAAAAACCTGAATTGCTGAATTATTACGTAAAAAAGAAAATGTAAAACAATTTTTTTTTCAAGTTTTCATTTCAATCTGCTAAAAATTTTTTCGGCCCAAATTTTGGTCCAGCAGCTGATGAGTGGTGACTTAAACCATTTGTCCAATAAAAATGGTGCATGTGCTGTTTATTAACAGAGGGTTCACAAAGTTTTGGTCACAGCTGCATCTTTTACCCTTCAGTAAAGCCGTTAGTCGAGTCAAATGGCTACAGAAAGTAGTAAACAAAGTCTACGTTCAGAGGCAGAGCACTGTCTGAACATAACAAATGAGAAGTGTTTCATTAGCTGTACAGCAGAAAGCTGTTCGGCTCTGCAGCTGGACCATCTCACGGTTCTTCTGAAGGACATTTGCTAAGAGCTGCTGCATGCAATGTGAGTTCCTCATGTGTGTGCTGATTGTTTCTGCTCAGTGTCTGACTTTTACCTCAAAGTTTGAAGTGATGCACCTCCATCTGCTTCTCTTTTCTTTTTTCTTTTTGCAGTTCAGATGACTTACTCGCTGAGGTCTCTCTAATACGAGCTCTCTGAACGTTTCAGCACAAATGACAACACACTGAATATGCAAACACTGCATATAGGTTTCCCTATAGGCTTTTCCTTAATGCTCTGATAAAGCAACTGATACGGTGGCACAAGGCAGTGTGGGAAACGATTGGGTCACGGTTCTTGCCAGTGTTTGAATTGGGTGCGCCAGTTTTATAAAGGCAATATAAACACGGCTTTCCCACTTAGTAGCAAGTAATTATATTTGAATCATGATAACGATCTTGATATTCAATATTTAAGCGTAATACTGTAGATTAGGCAAAGTTTATCAAATGAGATTATTGGCTAACAATACAGTGCAATACATCTTTAATCATTAGTTAATCATTAGTGCTCTATCTCAGGGATATCCCAGGATTGTGATGCGTGAAGACACCCTGGATAGGACACCCGTCTTTCACAGGACATGCATATGCGCATTCAGGCTCTGTGATATACCGTGATACATTTTAGACATTATCTTTCAGCCTGACCCAACCTGACCTGACCGCCTGCTTTAAGTGCCGCTTCTGAACGCTGCATGACTGATGACATAGCACTCCAATGCACCCGCTCAGCGCAGAGCATTAGCACAAGCTGTGTACACATGGTCAAGACAGGGTTAGACAAATATCCGTCCCTTCCCTGTTTTTTTGTTGTTGTTGTTTTTGTTTGGTTTTTTACTTCTCTTAATGCTAAATCATACTCTGTCTAAGAACATGGCATAAAAAATTATAATTCATAATCACACATTAATTAGAATGAATAACATCTTAAAAAAAAAAACTAATTAGTTTTTCTTTTTCTTTTAGACAAGCACGTGTCACGTCATTCTCCTACACGTGAGTCATACAATACAGCTGGCTCGAATAAGTGAACTTCTTCAGACAAACTTGTTAAAAATTCACTGAAACCTTAAAAAATATCACATGCTTCACTGTCAGGTAGAAAGAATGCGCACTGCGATGCCACCCAGCTTGTTTATCTTCCGGTAATAACCAGCCTATTTTCTTTTTTTAGGTTAGAAAGTAGAGCAGGTAAATACATTAGTGTCACAGTGACACTAGCAAAATAAAAAGCTGATTAGATCTAAAGCTTTTATGTAATGAAGGTTCCCCTGATGAGCTGTTGTCATCATGGGTCTGTCTATAGGTCATGTCTTAAAACAGATAAATCAATAGCGCAGAATGTCACATCCAGGAAGATGGAGTGTATTTTATTCCAACCTGGTTTATAAAGCATAGTTGGGTTTTTTTTTTATTCAAAATTTCACAGAGGTGACACGTAAAGGTATTTTGAAACAATAATTCTCACATTTGGACCAAATTTGCATTATTGTGCCAAGGTTTTGCCATGTTACGGGTTAATCTTTTGTTATTTTTAATGCTTATCTAATTTGCACCTGTGACTATTTACTGCACAGTAATTACTTAGTAATTACATTACTCAGACAGCATTCGACAATACACCCGGCATGCATTTTTTTGAAGTGCATGCCGGTCTTTCAAAAACCCTTGAAAGGCCATTGCATTTATTTTTTTTCCTCCTTTAAAAAAATCTTTAATCATTGTCCTATCCTATTTAAGGTAACCAAGGATTCCTATAATAATGTACAATATAACCACACAGTCACCTGTCATACTACATACACATTTACTCACCTGTCCACCAAAAATGTATGAGTTCTTGAAGTGCATCAAGAATTCGTTTTCCATTGTTATCTTACAGAAGACAAAAGCAAACTTACTGTTTGTGCTCGTCTTGTTCCGGGATTGTTGATGGTTACCAGGTATGACCCTTTTTTTTCTCGCTCTGTCTACCTGTCCAGCCTTATGCAGTGCACGTGATTTCCACAGGATTGGTGAAGAGAGGTGTGTTATTTCAGCAGTCTAACAGAAATATCAACCAAAAAACTCGTTGGGTCATGTTTTGATTCAAGCCTTTGCGAATCAAGTTGTCATCCCAGATTATATCAAATCAAAATATCCTTCAGTTGACTGGAGTGCTCGGACAAGTCCTTGGGCTATATCCCGGTCGAAATGGTACTACTGCACTAATACAACTGAATTTGAGCTCAGACTGCACTCTCTCCCTCATTCTCTCTCTCTGTCTCGCTCTCTTCCCTCCCCTCCCTGGTTCTCTGAAAGGAAATAGTTAAAAAAAAAAAAAGGTGTACTATTACAAACTCTCCAGCCTCAAACGTCCTGACAGCTATCCTAGGTATAAGGTCAAATATATTCTTAGGTTTAAACACAGTGATTTATTTTTGCAGTGTACACTTCCTTTAAACCATCTCAGGTGTGAACTACATACCTGATCTGTAAGAAGAGGAGGAACCAGTAAATCAGCATTACACATTATGTAATGTGGGATTGCTGATTTGCATGATTAAATTTAAATGAATTTATTCGGAGCTGATTGATTTCTTTTAGCAAATGAGCAGCCACTTTGGAAGAAGGATGTGTTGTGGGTCTGAAGGAGAAAACAAGGATGAGAAGAGATGTAAATCTGGCTCAGAGCCACCGTCATATCCTTGTCTCTGGCCTGGATCAAGAGCATAATGGCGTGTTGTGCCAGACAAGTGGAATATGTGATTCGCTACAGGAGGTGACACATGTAACCTTATGCGCAACAGCTCTCTTGGGGTAGAATAACACATAGCGCCTATTGTCCTTTCTCCACAATCTGACAGATATGTCTATGACATAATACTGAAGTGTTCGCATGCACAAAGTGACATTACCCAGCAGTCCACGATCGTTTGCCAGCAGGTTTTTTTGAAAGTCTACCAACATGAGGGTAGAAGATGCCAATATTGTGTCTTCCTAACTCTTTTTTTTTTTTTGTTTTCAATGAAGATCTCAAGCCAGCTTGAGTTAATCCACCACACCAAGCCAAATTTCCCAGATGTTCTCACCAGTGACTAGAAATAAAACTGATTTCCTTAGGGGGGAATGAAAAGGTTTCTCTGGTGATTTTTTTTTACTACCCTAAATTTGCTACATGGGATGCTGAGTGACCCAAAGCACACTTGCAGGCAGCTTTTGACAATTCATAAGAAAGTCATTCGATTAGACAGTTTGCCAGGAGGGACATAGCGCAGGCTTGTAGATCTCAAATGTCAGTAATTTTAGAAACTGGATTCCCAGTGGATTTGGCCATCCTGAAGAGATTTGAAAATTGTACCCATTGTATAAGGGTTCCGAACAAACACAGAGATGTCATGAAGTTGCTTGAGGCTCAAGATATCAGATATCTACTGGACTCCAAAGCTTAACACAAGGAAGAAAAAAACACAAGGCATCATTTATTCATATTCATTCATACTATCCTGGTGTAAATATTTCATCCTGCTTATTGTCAACAAACCCTGGGTGGTATCAGAGGGACGGAATCGTACACATATACACATTCATTTACATTTTTGCATTTTACTTGGGAAAAAAAAAACAGCACACAAAAACACACATGGACATAGGGAGCGAGCAAAACGTTTCAGTGTGTGAAAAAATACATGAACACAATGGATAGTATAATGCATACAGCAGATTGTGAAAGAATTATTAAGTTCACACAATAACTGGTCTCAAAATAGAGAACAAAAGTGTTACAAAAGCAATGTGGTAAAAACAGGAATGGCCATGTAACCAAAGTTCCCTATGCGATCAATAAAGTTCTACTCTACTCTGCTCTACTTTACTCTACTCCTATAGATATAGTTATAGATTTTGGTGCCACACTTATATAATGTTAATATCTTGGGCAATTATGTGCAATAATTTTAGTGCAAAAACAATAATAATGATTGTTATATGTGCAAAAACTTGCATATATTTCATACAATATATCTCAATAATATTGGAAATTCATCTATTGTACAGCATCTATACTTGATATATAATATAATATGTATATTTACTTTTACATTTCGTATACTTTATTTTACTTTAATTTGTCAGCAACTTTAACCCAACAATTTCCTTGTGAGAACAATAAAGTATTCTGATTTTGATTCTGATTCTCAACACTAATCTTTTATACTCTACTTTTGCTTTATGAAACATGTCCGAAAGCAAAAGACAGACTTTTCCTATGTTTTCATTCTGAAGAATACATTTAAGACCACCGAAACCTTAAAGACAGCAGAAACACTCAAAGGGTGATCAGAAAAAGTAAAAAAAATTAAATAAATCTCCTCTCACACGCAACATCCCATGCTGTCGGCACACGCTCTCTCTTTCTCTTAATAAAGATATACATATGATAAAGTTGCCTGGCATATCAACAGTTTCTTCATGAAGGAGACGCTCTGGAACAATTAGCACTTAAACCAAGATTCATAGGCAGTTTATGCACATCAATAATCTCAATAGGAACACTTCAAAACTTTCAAACACAAGCATCTATTGTTATTGTACTGCGCTGTTGGACATATGGCACTTTTTTAAACATTACACAAACCAGTTTTTACATTATACAGTACATGAAATCTTTAGAAAAAAATCTTTTGCGGTTGAATGGCGAATGAATGGTGTGTCAGGAATTGTTATGTGTAGTTTCGAGGCATGACAAGTAAGAATTTCATGATACTGTACACTGATGTGCCCATGACAGTAAAGAACTTTAATGTTACTCTAAGAATGAGCTTACTGGTAAGAACTCGCACAGAAAACATGCATGAAGCATTATGCTCTGCCACAAGCTATGATACTCGGGAAGATGTCCTAAGCCAGGATTTGTATTACACATTAATAATGCATGAATGATACACAAAACCAAAGGAATCTAAGCAAATAGGGCATTTTACTTTCGAAATAAATGTCATCAGTCTCATAAGGTTAGTACAATTAGTACACATCCTTTGGTTATCATACCGAAAATATTGTATATATTGAATATTTTGAATAGGTTTTTTGTTTAAAAACCTGAATGATATGCACCACAGAGCACCACAGGATATAATTTTTATAAACTATATAACTCCCACCTCTGAGTGTTAAACAGCTGGTCTAAGGTAGAGATATAAACAATGTAGTTATAGCTACAGGTTTTCATGCCATACAGTTAAAATATTAATATCTTGGCCAATTATGTGCAATAATTTCAGCTGCTACACATTTTATAAGGTATATTTCAATAATATAAAAAAATATATTAAGTGTACAGCATATATACTTGATATAGAACTTAATATATGTTAGGCTTTTTAACATTATAAGTGTAAAATGTGTATAACAATGTATATTTTATTTTACACTTCTTATATTATATTTTACTTTGGTGTTAGTTTGTGCAACTGTAATCCAACAGTTTCCCTGTGGGATCAATAAAGTATTCTTTCAAAAATACTGAATATCAAACTCCTACAGAAAACTGGACCACTCAATGAATATATCCTTAAAAAATGGCCATGTACGGCGTCTGCTATGTCACGCTGTTACTATGAACACGATAATTTATTGTAACAAGCAACAAATCCTATAGCAACCACATACAAAGAGATGTGTGATGTAAACTCTCCGTATAAATGGATTGGAAAAGAAAAACCATCTCAACGTTGATGTGGTGGAATTCTTTCATTTGACATTAACACCGATCATAGAGTCAGGGGTCACTGTATATGCATCTTTTATTTAATAATGACCAGTCAGATTTGAGAAATCAGCCCCCCAGTGTTATGATTTTTTTTATTAAACAAAGTCTTTAAACAGCACTCTATTTAGCTAGACAGACACTTAGACATTGCAGCTTACACTGCTTGAATGTAAACATGGGAAACATGGCATTCTCCTGTCAGCCGAGAAGAGGAATTCTAAGGCTATAGTTAACATGGACTTACTGAAAGCCATGTTTTATTGACAATGCACCATTATTTACCGGCTGATGCTACATACAATCCATGATCCTAGATTAATTTTAGCACCTCCATCTAAACACAATTCAGTCTAGAAAAAAACCCACATGAGGCACTTGATTACCAAGTATAGAAATAAACAAAAACCTAATCTAGCCAAGGTTTGATCAGAGAAACTCTGTTAATAATGAAAAAGTAAGTCAAGATAGACAAAGCACTGTCCTCAAAGAAGGAAAGGAAAGAAACTAACAAGAGAGAGAGAGAGAAATACTACACAAAAAAACAAAAAACAAAACTATATTTGACTAATAGTTCTTGTGCCTGTATCGCATTGCACAGAAAATAAAACCAAACACAATCGCACAAGCACAGACCCAAGAACACTAATCAAGCAATGCCTAAATCTGACATGAATAATTTGACTGAATTATGTGCATGTTTTACCGGGCAATGCAAAACAGACCACAGCATCAAGTTTGAATCCAGCACCATAAAACGGATTAATTTCTGTGTGTTGAATCATGTGACGCAGGATTACACATCATTTGACATGAGGGTAAGTCAGGTAATAAAAGCTTGTTAGTAAGCAATAAAACAAGCAGGCACATTGTGTGTGTGTGTGTGTGTGTGTGTGTGTGTGTGTGTGTGTGTGTGTGTGTGTGTTTGTGTGCTGTAGATAGAGGCACGCAATTGCAGTGTTGGGCAATAACGCGTTAATAGTAACACAGTTACTTTTGACAGTAACTAATACTGTAACGCGTTACTTTTTAAATAAAGTAACTCCTTTACGTTACCGTATGGTGCATTGTCCGTTTCTTTTTTAAATGAATTAATTTCGGCTGAAGTGTAGACTACAGTCTGACCTGTTTACAGCAGCGACACATTGTAGGATTAGTGTATGAATCACTGTAAACATGAAGAAGACACACTGTGGGCGTGTCTCCGTTTATTCAGGTCTGTGCGGCAGTAATGGCGAGTTGAGGCGAGAGCAAGACGAGTTTCTCAAAGTGGAAATATGCTCATTATTTTACTTTAGTTGAGCATAAAGACAAAAACCTTTCTGGTTCGAAAGTCGTATCTACTGCGATAAACAGCAACTCCAATCTGTCGAAGCTCCTCCAGAAACTCCATGCCTCGATGAAGCTAGAAGCTAGAAGCTAACCCGGTGTTCTGTTCTACATTGTTGATAGTTTTCATACTTAAGCTGCTCAACACAACAGCTTTTATGATGCAGAAGCCACTTTAGTTTTTAAATCTGAATATATTATTCAGCTTGTTTTGTTATTTATTTCAGAAATCCTTGTGATATATTCAGTTTGGTCTGACTTAAATAAAATAGTGTTTAAAAATTACTTTGTGTTTAAGTCAGTTTTGTGTTTGTATAGATCATAATACATAAAAGGGCATTAATGGGAACATTAAAGAACGTTCTTTAAAAAAGTAACTAAAAAGTTACTTTTAACAGTAACGCATTATTTTTTGGTGTAAGTAATAAACAAAGTAATTGAGTTATTTTTGAATGAAGTAACGAGTAACTGTAACTAGTTACTATTTCTTAGTAACTGACTTTACTAAGACCCTTGCTGCTGAATGAGCACAGATATCTACAAGCACCCTCCAAATGCTAGTGAAACATCTTCCCAGAACAGTGGAAGTTATTACAAAAGTAAATAAGGACTATATGTGGGAAGGGATGATCAGAAAGTACATACGAATCATTTAGACAATATTAATAAGCACAAACCTCCAAAATCTCAAAGAAATTGGGAGTATTATAGTATAATGCTATAATGATCAAGACAAAATATATTTCTCCCGTATGTCATACAAACTACAATTTATTCTTAAATAAATGCCACCAAACAAACGCCAGTTGGTGTGATGGTAAAATGGACATTAGAAATTAGTTTTATAATTATTCATGTAAAAATTATGAAAATGAATTGAATGTTTTAATGTGGCAATATAACCTAATTCAGGAATTCATTCATACTGTTGAAATTTGTTGAAATGTTTGTGCGTTTTCTAATATGTTATTGTTTCCAGCAGCTTACAGTGTGGTGTGTATGGTTGACTTTTTATATAAATGGATTCAAAATGTGCGAAATCACTGATACAGTGACCTACTTTGGGAAGTAACCCTTATGCCAAAAGCAGAGTTAATTCACAACCTGTTCCTGGAAAACAAAAGAATCCAGTGATGGATTTGTTTTTATTCTGTGGTTATTCTTGGCTCCACTATCAAAGTTATTTTACATTAGTAAAAAGTAATGTAAATGATCTGATATGCTTGGGAGACTCACTGCCCTTGACCCTGTTCCTCAAGGACATCCTTGGGGGGGGGGGTTATATGATTAAATAGATTTCGTAAACTCGTATAGTTTTCTGCTCATTCAGCCTCAAGAACATTAGTAAAGTCAGGTACTGATGTAGGTGAGGTGAGAAGGCCTAGGCTGTAGGATTCTTCCAGTTCATCCCAAAGGTGTTCAATAGGCTCATAGTCAGAGCACTATAGCAGACCACTCAAGATATTCCACTCCAACACTTGTAAATCATATCTTCCTGGAGCTTAAGGGCATTGTCATGCTGAAACAAGTTTGGGTCTCATATTTCAAGTGAAGAGAAAATGTACCACTATGCATCCAAAGACATCCAATACAATTTTGTGCCAGTTATGAATTGTGTGCCAAGATTTTTTATACACACTTTTAAATTACAAAAGCCCTTCAAGAAGATGCATTCATATGATTTTCTATAGCAGTCGGCCTGTTTGTGACCATGTTACAAATTGCAAACCCACAAAAAAGAGGCATTTTATTATTAATCCAATCGCAACTGATTATACAGTTAAAGCTGTGTCTTTATTATTACATTTTCCAGGAAGGAGATTTTGATGTAGCGCAATCGGCAGGGTTGCCATATGTTCAGGGCTTCGGAGCAAGAGCTGTCCCGTGCAAATAGGATGCTGACAAAGATGTTTATTTGTCTCCAGGATGTGAAAAAGTATGGGTGAAAGACATCTCAGTGTATGAACAAAGGATGAAGAAAAGGTACAGGAAGAGTGATGAGAGAGAGGTGAATAGGTCTCTGTGATAAGAAGGAAGGACACAAGAGAGGGAGCCTTGTGGTGTGTTTTAATGTCAGCATGTCAGAATAATCGTGTCTGGCTGGCCTAATGTGTGTGTGTGTGTGTGTGTGTGTGTGTGTGTGTGTGTGTGTGTGTGTGTGTGTGTGTGTGAGAGAGAGAATATAATAGAAATGTAACACAATGCTTACATGATGGAGTGTTAAACATCATTCATCTTTGAGCATTAAACATCATTGAGCATTTATTTCTATTATCGTAATTAACGGCCATTATGCATCCGAATGAATCAAAGTCATAGACGCCACTCCTGACTAAAAAAAGAACGTGATTCAAGGCAGTGGTGATTAAGCATTGCCAGCATGCCCAGAGAAAAGGGAGAAGACATTAGTTTTGTATTTTAATATATCCCGAGGTGCTCGCCATGATCTCATGTGTAATATGGGAACAATTAATGCTGGCCTTAACTAGATGTGATGGATTCCTAGGAGCAGGGCATAATAGCGCATGCTTTTCATTAGTTTCCCATCGCATTAAGAGAAGGACGGAGAGATAAACACGATATATATATTTCATTTCTGTTTTCCACATTTTTGTAAAGGAGCATATTTAAAGAGCGAGTAATAAGAAGGTCAATGCTGCCACAACTGAGAACTGTCTGAGATTGCATGAGATGGCAAGAGCTTTTTGATTGCACTGAATTAAGCAATCGGTTCAGTAAAAATAAACCGTATAGCAAAGCCGGGCTAATGTCGGATAAATTATGTGGTGAGTGCCTAATAGATGAAATTGGAAAACATTGACAGTGGCCTTCAGCTCGTTTGCATTTTTTGGTCTCTTGTTTCTCATTTTCCTTTTGACAATACTTCATAGATTCTCTGTGAGGTTCAGGTCTGGTGAGTTTGCTGGCCAGTCAAGCACACCAACACCATGGTCTTTTAACCAACATTTGGTGCTTTTGGCAGAGTGGGCAGGTGCCAAATCCTGCTGGAAAATGAAATCAACATCTCCATAAAGCTGGTCAGCAGAGGGAAGCTTGAAGTGCTCTAAAACGTCCTAGTAGATGGCTGTGCTGACCTTAGACTTGATAAAGCACAGTGGACCAGCAGATGACATGACTCCCCAAACCACCACTGACTGTGCAAACTTTACACTGGACCTCAAGCAAATTGGATTCTGTGCCTCTCCTCTCTTCTTCCAGACTCTGGGACCTTGATTTCCAAATGAAATGCAAACGTTCCTTTCCTTTCAACTGAAAAGACGACTTCGGCCCACTTTTCTACCACATTTTTTCCTTCCATTCAACTTTTCATTAATGTGCTTGGATACAGCACTCTGTGAACACCAGCTTCTTTAGCAATGACCTTTTGTGTTTCACCCTCCATCTGCAGGGTGTAAATGATCGTCTTCTGGACAACTGTCAAGTCAGCAGTCTTCCCCCATGATTGTGTAGCCTGAACCAGACAGAGACACCATGTAAAGGCTCCGGAAACCTTTGCCGGTGTTTGGATTTAATGAGCTAATTAGAGTGTGACACCACGAGTCTCCAATATTGAACTTTTTCACAATATTCAAATTTTCCAAGATACTGAATTTTGGGTTTTCATTAGCTGTAAGCCATAATCAGCAAAATTAAAAGAAATAAACACTTAAAAATATATCAGTCTGTGTGTGATTAATCTATATAATATATGAGTTTCACCTTTTATATTGAATTACTGAAATAAATCAACTTTTAATGATATTTTTATTTATTGAGATGCACTTATATTTAGATTGGAGTGGAAGTTCTTGAGTGGTCTGCTATAGAACACTGACCTCAACCCTATTTAATACCTTTGGGATGCATTGGAACACTGACTGCACCCCAGGCCTCCTCATCTCACCTACATCAGTACCTGGCTTTACTAACACCTTTGTGGTGAAATGAGCCCAAATCTCTACAAGCAAACTCCAAAATCTAGTCGAACATCTTCCTAGAAGAGTGAAAGTTATTATAACAGAAAATTGGGACTAAATATGAAATAGATTTTCGAATATGAATCTTATGATCAGGTGTACACAAACGTTGGTTCATGTAATGTATACATGCATGTAGGAACAGAGAAAGAAAGAGAAAGTAAAGCATTTTGTTTCTTTTTCTTTCTTTTGCCTAATGTAATTATTGCTATTAGCTTTGTTGGAAGGTTTAGGATTACGACAACAAATCTCAAGGATAGATGGAGGAGAAGGCATTGTGCCGAACACTGATTAAGACATTATAAGTATGCCATGAAAGGTGCTGTATTAGTGACTGAATGTGTGTGTGTGTGTGTGTGTGTGTGTGTGTGTGTGTGTGTGTGTGTGTGTGTGTGTGTGTGTGTGTGAGAGAGAGAGAGAGAGAGAGAGAGAGACAGAGAGAGAGAGAGAGAGAGAGAGAGAGAGAGAGTATAGTATAGTCAGCCTGGGTGGAGGAGGAAATGTAAAACAGGAAAGAAAAAGGGTTCTTATCGGAAACATTGTCATTGGTTCTTCTCGTCACTTTGACATACATTTTGTTCCTGTATCTGTTTGCAAAACACATGCCACACTGCACACAACTGTTTTCTTGTTCCCAGTTTACAATGCGAACATTAAAACCTCTTTCTTATATTCAGCAGGCACATGCTCTTAGACCTTCCTACTTGCACTCTGACTGAATGATGGCCTCAGTCAATCTCAAACTGGCTACATCTAGCTGCTTGTATTGTAGCCTGGATGTCATGATGTATCAAATGTATCAGATAAGAAAACAAGCATTGGTCAGTCTATAGCTGAAAGTATCCAGTTTAAAAATATATGCAGAGACTTTAATAGTGCAAGTCACGTTGCAGAAACGTTATTAAATAGACGTGGGTTCACAAGAAGTGCACACGAAGTTTCACTAAAATAGCTTTAAAAACCTCGAGAAATATCGCATGTCTGCAAATTAGCTTACAATAACAGGAATGCTGAGAGGCAACCGGAAGATACTTTCTGACAGGTCGTCAGTCTTAAATGGAATTTCAATAACAACACAGGGTATTAAATGTCCTTCAGTAACAACATTTGGATGTAGTTGAACAGAATAAAAAAGCTTTTTACGCCAAGGTTAATTGTGTCACTGTACAGACAGATTAAGACTTTTTTATTTTTTATTTTATTCCACTGGAAAACAAAAGAGTAAAAGAAAAGTGACTAGCTGACATTTCTTCACAAGACTATTTTTCACATTATTTTTTCCATAATGAATTTATTTTAATCAGATTTTCTTGTGATTTTTGCATAATATTTTTTTTACAATTCAACTTCTTTCAACGACGTTTTTCGAATTTATTTTATTTATGCGTGATTTTGTTTTAGTGAGCCTTGTAAGAATAAAAGGCGAGGTTGGTGGTGTTAATCATACTTTACACCACCAGGCAATGATTTTCCATCCTATAACTTCAACGTTTATTCTTTATTTTAAGTCCTTGTAATCACAATGACTTCAAATATGATTCAATGACCCAGCAAGGTTGTAAACAAGAACTAAGAGAGAAAGACAGCAAGTCTAGAAATAATAAAATTATTCTAAGCAGATGATTAGAAAATTGTTTGTAATTATTTATAAGTGTTTATGAATAATTAAATATGAATATAGTGTTAATGAGGCTGCCCCTAATTGTGCTTGTCCAAAGGAAGCATCTAGTCTGGTATGGTTTTTGAGACACGTGCATGTTCCAATGTTTTATAGAACAAAAGAGGTAAAAAGACACACAAGAATTGGACAGTAAAGTGGAGTTGAGTCCAAGTTTTACATTTTTGCTCAAACAAAAAAAACTTGCAAGATATATAAAATAAGAGAAGATAAGTTAAGATAGGATATAAGATGGAGAACAGGAGAGAAGACGTTAGCTACCGCCTCACCCTCGCATTTAAAAATGGAGGTTGTTTAAGAAGTTAAATAGTTTGGAGTTGTTTTGGGGCAGGGAAGGTTGGAGGTCTATTCTAAGTGAAAAAAAATGGTTACCATTCCAAATTTCAAACCATGCAATCAGGATTGCGGCTCATTGGAACCGACTTCACCAAACAATACAACAATAACCCAAAGCTAAAGTCCAAACTCTATTAGCATTATTTAGAAAGCAAAAAGTCTGCTGGAGTGTCATCTATCATGGCATGGCCTGTCCAGTCACTACATCTAAATCCTATTAAACTGCTCTGGGATTAACTGGATTGCAAGGTCAGAAAAAAATATCCAACTAGCGACTTGGAGAAACTAACTGTACAGATGCCTAGATTGTGTAAAGCTGTTTTTAATGCTAAGGGAGGATTTTTAAATAAAAATAAAGTTAAATATCTGTACATGTATACGTATGTGTTTGGTCAAAGAAAATCGTCATTCTATTTCATTGCCTATTCTTAAGCAACCGTTATAAATTATATTATATTATATTATATTATATTATATTATATTATATTATATTATATTATATTATATTGTAGATATTAGAACTTGAGCTGATGTAAACAGAACACTAAAAGTGAGATAGGAAATATGATACATTCAATCTACGTTTTGTAGAACACGAGAAACTGACAGAAAATTGACTATAAGACACATATGTCCACGTTTTTTTTTTAGATCTTTAAGTGTACTTGTGGAGATTTGTGCTCATTGAGTAACAAGTGTTAGTAAAGTTAACTATTGATGAACAACGAGGAGGCCTGGGGTGCAGTCAGTGTTCCAATTCATTCCAAAAGTTTTCAATGAGATTGAGATCTGAGATCTATAGCAGGCCACTCAAAATCTTTGACTCCAACCTATGTAAAGCAAATCGTCATGGAGCTGGCTTTGTGTACAGGGGTATTATAATGCTAGAACAAGTTTGGGTCTTCAAGTTCAAGTGGAGTGGAAAATGTAACACTACCAAATCCAAAGAAGTCCAATTGTGTGCTTTTAATTTTTGGGGTAACAGTTTTGGGAAGAACCACACATGGCTGAAAATGTCAGGTGTCCCAATACTGTCCATATAGTGTACATCCAGTTTAGCATTATCGTTTATAATGTACATGGGGGTGGCGGTTCAACTAGATGAATCATGTGGGAGAGGGGTAGGTGTTGAAATTAAATGAATCAAGGGTAGAATTCAGATGTGAAAATAAATGACTCATGGGGAAAAAAACATAAATGAACCGTGTTGAGGAAAGACTTGCATGTAAATCACGTTGGTAAAAGCATCATAGAAATAAAAAAAAATATATAAAAAGAAATTGTATGAAAGTAATTATGGGCAAATAATTTATAATAATACAAATCTGTGTAAAAAAAAAAAAAAACATGAAGACAAATTTGTTTGTGTGGGGAAAAATATGAAAAGAAACCAATCATGAGTTTAAAAAAAATCACATGATAATAATCAATGTGAACATACATACAAAAAAGGAACAAGGACCAGATTTTCACAGTAGGTCCACAGAGGCAATAAACTCCAGGTAGTAAAGTTAATAAAGCTCAAAGATTCCCAGTGTGCTTAAATGAGGAAACATGAGATGGACACTAACTAGGACCAGAAGGAACAGACAGCTGCCGGACATGTTGGCTAAAACACTTAATGTGACTGAAGGAGGACTGGTTTCCTGAAGCATTAAAGAAAAAAATGTACTTTTTTTTTTTTTGCTGTGTGACATACAGTATTTAAGAAGAACCATTAGGGATGTATATTATGTAGACCACACATTTATTTCTCAGTTGTGCACAGAATCCTAAACAACTGTTGACAGCTTAATAAAGCATGTAAGTAAGGAGTGTATTCTAATTTACAGAGGTTGTTGGGAGTCTACTGGGGGGAAGAAGGTGGGAATGCGATAAAATAGGATGTTTCTGACCTGGGGCAAGGAAAAGCTGTCAAGTTAACTCAGAAAACATTCAAAAACATATGTCCAGTCACTGTTAATTGTACCACTGTCCTTGCAGGAGCTTTTGTTCCAAATTGTCAATATTGTGTGCATTTTAAATAAAATGCCTTCTAATGTAGTCAACTTTCGTTGTACTATTGTCATATTAAATAACTGACACTTTATTGACATTGGTTTCCATTCATTCGTGTATACATACAAGTTTTTTACACACCATTTGCAATTTTTTTATTTTAACGTATTATAGAGTGCATAGTAGAATTGTGGACAGACAATAAAAAAACATTCACAAGCAACAACAGATATTGCTATTGATTTTATGTTCAAGTTTCAAGTCTATTTTTCATATGTACAGATGTCAGTTATATTGGTAGAAGAATGCTGAGGATGGAGCCACCAGGAAGGAGGAAAAGAGGAAGGCCAAGGAGGAGGTTTATGGATGTGGTGAGGGAAGACAGTTGGTGTCTAAGATAGTTGGTGTGAAAGAGGCAGATGTAGAGGACAGGGTGGGTATGGAGACGGATGATCCGCTCTGGCGACCCCTAATGGGAGCAGCCAAAAGAAGAAAAAGAAGAAGAAGAAGAAGAAGACAGATGTCAGTTACAGTTTGTTCAATGAAATGTTAAAGTGAGGCAACAGTCGGTCTACAGGAAACTACAGCAAATATTATACATTAAACAGTATTATATACTAAAGAAAAGAATAGTAATACTAATATTGAGGCATTAGGAATGCTTTTTTAACATTCCATTCAACATTAAGTCCCCATTTGCTGTTATAATAACCTCCACTCTTCTGGGAAGATGTTCCACAAGATTTTGTAGTGTGGTTGTGGACATTTGGGCTCATTCATTCACAAAGGCATAAGAAAAGTCATACACTGGTGAGGTGAGGTGAGGTGAGGTGAGGAGGCCTGGGGTGCAGTCAGCATTCCAATTCGTCCCAAAGGTGTTCAATAGGGTTGAGGTCAGAGCTCTATGGCAGGCCACTCAAGATCTTCCACTCCAACCCTTGTAAACTATGTTTTTTATGGAACTCGTGTGGTTCACAGGTGCGTTGTCAGTGTTGGAACAGGTTGGGTCTTCCAGTTCAAGTAAAGCAAAGATGCAATTCTACTTCATCTGGAGACATCCTGTACAATTGTGTGCCTTCAACTTAGTGATAACAGTTTGGCGGGAAAATACACATATGGCTGAAGAAGTCAGGTGTCCCAATACCTTTGTCGAAGAACAGCAGCTACACTAAGATCACAGAGAAATTAACTTCACTGCAGTCATCTCCATGCCTAAGAGCCACTTAAAATTAGTTTAAAAACTAAGCACAGAGATGCATGTTTAAAGGAATTCAGACAAATCAGAATAGAATTATGGTTAGAATTTAGCTTGTCATGTTTGGAGACAGAAAGATTGTGTGAGTATGATCCCATGAACACCACACACACACACACACACACACACACACACACACACACAAATTGTACAGAAGTACAGATGCCAAAATAACTTGAGAAGGCATGGTCTAGCCAATCTCCTGCCTTGATTTCCATTGAAAATTTATGGAGAATTTTGAAATTGTAAGTCCATCAGAAAGAGCTCTCATATCCTTGTGTAATTGAAGATGATTTGCCAAAACGAATAGCCAAAATTAAGCCACAGTGCTTCAAGAACCTGATTACTTCTTACCATAGACATCTTGAAGCTGTAACTGTCAACAATAGCTTTCAACTAAGTACTAACATTATTCATTCATGATGTCCAAATGCCCTTTTACCTATCATTTTCAATGTTTAAAACATATCTGTTTGCACTTATGAATACATAGTTTTCAAAAGTCAGAATATATCACCATCTCCAAAGGTTGTTTCAATATGCAATATTAAAACTGCAGTTTGCATGACCTTTAGAGCCATTAAGGAAAAAGTCCTTACGACATCACAGGCTTCACGATTTTTATGATCATCATGGTGCACCAAGACCCCCGTAAAAGCATATGTTATTTACGACCACATGTAAACATGTCAGAATGTCACCTTTTGAAGGTTGCACTTGGAAATGAAGGTTTTGATTTACTCTGAACGTGCGGTGGAAGGAAAGCCAATGCAACTGGACTTGCAACATCATTTTTTAAAACATTTCACTACTCGCCCAAGAGACTTCATCAGTTCTACTGAGTAGTAAAAAATTCTTGAGTATTTAAATCTTCTTCTCCATCTCTTTCTCTTTCTCTCTCTCTCTCTCTCTCTCTCTCTCTCTCTCTCTCTCTCTCACACACACACTTTCTCCCTTACACACAAAAAACGAGAAAATAGACATAAACTTACGTTTAAAACTGACAAACCTCTTATTGAAAAATGTAAGTAAGCCAACTCAAAAATCATCTATGACAACATCATCTGAACTATTTTTACCAGTTCAACACTCCAAATAAACTGACACTATGTGAGAGTGTGAAAGCAAATACATAATGGCTGGATATAACATTGTATCATTTTGTTTAACATATACTGCTTAGCTTTTATCCCACCATCATCCTATATAAATCCTCTTTTCTGAAGTTATTTAATAAGAAACTACTAAGAGAAAAAATAAAGTAATCCTCCGTTTATCGCAGTGGTTACGTTCCAAAACCTCCGATGATAAATGAAAAAACGCAATAAACGAACGCCACCTCTTAATGTTTAAGCCATAAATCATCCCCCCCCCCCACACTTTAAACATACAGAAAACATTTGCAAAAATATAGCGAGATAAATTTTGTGTAAATTTGTAGAAATACATGTACAGATGGTCCCCGAGTTACGATGGTCCGACTTACGATGACGAGAGCGATACACGAACAAAATTGTAAAAATATAAATTATTTTGCGCAACAGGCATCAGTGTACGATGAGCTGGAATGAGCGTATCTCTCACCCTGTGAGATGCCCCTAGTAAAGTTGTCTCAGTGTGTATTTTTTCCTGTTTCAAACGGTTTCTAACAGCAATTTTAGTGATAAAAGCATGCCTCCAAGCACCCAAGTATGTCTCCTGCTTGTAGTAAAAAAAAAAAATGAGGAAAGCCATCAGTTTAGAGCAGAAAATGGAAATTATAAATCAGCATGAAGCAAAAAAAACTGTCACAATCATAGTACCATCTTTGACTTACGATATTTTTTACTTAAGATGGAGTCATCGTAAGTAGAGGACCTGTACACTGTATCACATTTATAGTGAGTACATTTACTGTACAGTACACAGTTCTCTAGTAGCATAGCCTATGTGTAGTTTCTCTGCTTGTTTATTGGTTGAAGTGTCCTATGATGTAAAAATAATCGGCTGAGTTAAAGATACACGTTACCACATTCTTTACTTTCTGTACTGTAATGTATATACATTTGACTTCATTTTATAATTAATTCTTGTATTTTAATTAATATGTTTTATTATTTCAACATAAAACTCCATAAAAAGTGAGAGACCAGGAAAATCAGATAAACAAATAAGTTATTTAGCAAATGCATTTCCACGATAAAAGCAGGAGATTACTGTATTGCATCAGCTGCTCAGTGTCCTGAGTCTAATGCCATCCTGATAGCGTTCACATTTGTATATACTGTCCAACCTATACATTATCCAAGACTTATATACACTGTAGTCCATAATGGAAAGTTACCTTAGGATAACTTGCATCTGTTTACATCCTTTGCTCATAAATGGAAACAGCTCAGTACTGACTGACTGAATACTAATTCCTACTAGGAAAAATTTTGGACTAATTACCCAAACAGGTAGCACCAAAGCAATGCATAAAAGCATGTAAATATTGGTCAGAAATATAAGGTTTTTTGGGCTGAGTATTCCAGAAACCTGCAATTCATGAATACACGAGTTAAGATTAATTGTTTGCACAGAAATGTGTAGACTGAGCTACTGAGAAGTAACACAAATTACTACTTTTTACAGCTGTGGTATGCAAAAAAAGCATCTGAGAATGCACCACATGTGAAACATTGAAGCAGATGTTGGGTTACAACCGCATCGGATTCTACTATGTTAGCCATGAACAGGGGTGAGCGGCTTTAGTTTGCCAGTTGAAACTGGACAGTTGCAGGTTTTAAACAAGATTACTTTGTACTAAGCAAACAATCAAATAAACAAATAAAAAAAAAGGTACAACATTTTTTTTTAAATAATCTTTTCTTAAAAGTGTCAATAGTTTTTAGACTTCCCACTGATCTTACATGTTTTACTTATATAAACTTTATGTAACGTCGGTAATAGAGAAAATCAATAAAATGCTCTCAGTGGCTTAATTGCTCAACTAATGTTTATAGTATATAAGTATATAGTATATATAGTATATTTATTTCTATTTTCATTTGGAAAACTCACATCAGTTTTTAAAACCAAGTAGTGATGGCCAACAGCTGTTGCATTACTTCTTGTTATTATTAGTTAGGATATAGTAGGCAAGAGAACTTCACATATTCGTTCTCTCCTTCTTGTTCTTTGGGGACTCATCATAGCAAACAGCATTTTACCATGTGCCAAAATCTCTCTCTATTACTTAACCGCTACAACCTACAAAAACAGAAGGCAACCTGTTCTTGTAACCAGGCCGTAGCTGCAGTTGGACTTGAATTCGCACTAGTGGTCAGACACAAAAGGCTGCGTCACAATTTTATTAACTTTTGGTGTGGCTTGTATACAGTCAGGTGTGAAAGATTCTTCTCAGTGGGAAAATGCAGTGGGAAAACATGAGGGCTGAAGATACTTTTGGAAAGTTTGGAAAAAGCCAAGCTATTCCAAGATTCCAAAACAAATCAGCAGAGTAAATTCAGATGGGTCAAATTACTACAATTTAGCAGAACAAGTTTATCTGCTCTCTAGTATCCTGATTATTTTGTAATATTATTCTATTTCACTACTTTTAAATGCCAGCAGCTGAAATATCCTAAATGTTCTGATTAGCTGCAGCTGGCAAAACAAAGACCAAACTGGTCAAGCTGGTACCTTTGCTGGATAGTTGGCTGATTTAGTTGACACCAACATGTCTGTAAAGTGTATTCTTTATATTCTTGTGTCCCAGTCTACATCCTTCATTTGAGTAACAAAGCAGTCAACACTTAAAATTTGTAGAAATGAAGGCATCAAAATGTATTTTTTCTTTCTCTATTGGGTGGTACCATTTTAGTATATATTTTGTGCCTTTCATCTTGAAGATACAGTGGTGAAGTGAGACAGAAGCTTTGAGGATAGATTTGGACTGTAGTTAATGTCAACAGTCTGCTTCACTGACTCAGGACTTCAGTTTGCATCTGATCACCATCACTGCACACCTCAACATCATTTAGCTGTAAAAAATGGACATTCGGCCCATGCAGCCCAGATGAGGATATGTTCCCTCTTGAGTCTGGTTCCTCTTAAGGTTTCTTTCTAATGCCATCTCGGGGAGTTTTTCCTTGCCACAGTCACCACTGGCTTGCTCACAAGGAATAAACTTACACTTATATATACTTCTGTGTGGAGTTTCTGTGTCAATGTTCTCCTCATGTTTTTGTGTGTGTGTGTGTATATGTATATATATATATATATATATATATATATATATATATATATATATATATAGAGAGAGAGAGAGAGAGAGAGAGAGAGAGAGAGAGAGAGAGAGGTATTCTGGGTTATTTCATTAGGTGGATTGGTTAAGATAAATTGCCCCTAGTTGTGAATGAACTTGGGTGTAAATGGTGCCTTGTGATTAAATAGAATCTAACAAAGATAAAGCAATTACTGAATATGACTGGAGTATTCGTGTGATACATCTTTAAGCTTTAAGGTACATAACCTCATGTAGCGTCAAAGCCTTAATTTAAAAGCCAATTAACAGTACAACAAATATATCTAAACACCTGTGAATCGCCTGTGAATTAAGTCAAGCAATAAAGACGCTAAAAATAATTAACCAGCTGGCAAAGTTGATCTACCAGCTTGACCAGCTTGGCAGCTGGTAGCTAGACTGGAACTCTCTGCCTCACACAAACCATGGAGATGCATGGAGAGTCACAAATGCCCCTGGTAGGCCCCCTGAATGGTGCGCCCCAGACACCCTTTACTTCATGTGTTCTGGTTGGCTTACTTCCAAGTTTATAAGGGTAATGGTTTTCTTTCAAGTCTAAGTCTAAGAGTGTTAAAAGTTGTTTTTTTCCACGTTATGGGTGTCAGATGCTGTTTAATTACAGGTCTGGCTCACATCAGTGGATGAGTGCCATGCTTATTTTCCTGTTCCTATCCCCCTCGGAAGACAGATGCGTTATAATGTTTGTCTTCCAAGAAAAGACATTCCATTTTCAATTACTACCATTTGTTCCTGTTTTGAGGAGGGAGTTTTTTGGAGATGTATGCAGGTAGCCTATACCATGATAGGCATTGACCTCAAAATATTGGTGTTCCTGAACAACTAGCTTTTATGTCCCCCTTCAGGGAGAAGGACAGTTTGCTTAGCTAGGTTTTAGCCTCATAGGGATTTCAGAAAAAAGCAAACATCAATGCAGACCAAAAAAAGTTAATGTCTACACTTTGATTGTTTTCCAAACTGGGATTGTTTGTTTGGGAAGAAATTAGTATGCTGATTGAATAAATAAATGAGATAACTGGATTGACCAAAGTACAGACAGGCTGCAGTGTATACATATGGTCCAAGCACCATGGATGGAACCTCTCTGGGGACTCCTTATTATAGCCTCCAGATAGCTCCATCTCCATTTGCGACGATTCTCTTGAAATCTGAAACCACCCCAGTCATGTATGTTTGGGGTGATACTGTGGTGCAGTGGGTAGTGTTGCCTTCTTCCTGGTTCGACGCAGAGCTCAAGTTAATGTTTCTGCAGAGTTTCTGTGCATTTTTTCCAGATTATCTGGTTTCATCTGCACCTCCATAAAAACATGTTTTAAGGTGGATAGCTATGCTAAATTGCTCCAGAATGGAAACGTGTGTGCATGTGTGCGTGTGTGTGTGTGTGAGAGAGAGTCCTGTGATCGACTTGTTTCCCTTACAGGGTGTGTTTCGACCCACTCCCCGTGATCCTTCGCGTTCACCAACACTCTGAGCAGGAAGGAACACTCTGAGCTCTGATAATTAAATGATCATGTTTTAACTCTGCAGTGAAATTAAGCCCATAGTAGTGTGTAAGCAGTCACAAAAAAGGTTTGTAGACAGTTTCTTGCAGCAGGCCTACACCGTGATTTAAAACCTTCTTGAGAATGGTATTTAGACAAACTCAGCATGAGTCCTGTTTGTAGTTTGTAGTTCCATGCTGAAAGGAAAAAAAACTTTGAAACTTGAAAGCACAAGAGTTAGTGAGGATGTAGCCCTAAAATGATGGCCAGTACTCTGTAGGGAAACAAATGACCTTTCAGTCCAAAAACTGTGAGTAAACCGAACTGAGGAAGGGTTGAATTATACTGCGCAAATGACGTGTCATCGGTATTACTACCTCGTCTTGCTGTTATATCGCCTAAAAGCACCAGGGGGACCAGTCAGTGATAACATACAGGATTAGGTGTAAAACATCTCCAGCTGTGTGCAAACCTGTTAGAATGTGATGAAGCAAACCTCTGGGCATGTTTACATCTGTTTTAAGATACTTGATAAATGGACTGTAGTATATGGGTTTATGGGCCTGTGACACACACGCATTATTTATACTTCTTAACTTTATTGGTATTGCTGAAAGCATTACAATGCCAGCAGTGATGTGCCAAGTGATTGATTTCCCAATGTTGTTACTAATCATTTTAATGAATAACGTAACACGGTGGTCTTTTAAAAAATGTGGGGTTGATTGTAGCTCTTGCAATGATGGGTAATAAACAAAATAGCAATTTACTGACATATTCACTTTACCCTGAATCGATATAAAGTATTTGCATGGATGGTTGCCGTTCCAATGCAGGATAATGGTGCTTTGCACAAATATTCAACCCCTGAGAACCCCAGGGACACCCCAAGTCCTTCTTAACCTTAGATGGATGAGGTAACTGAAGTGAAATGGACTCAATTTAAATGATCTGCATTAAATACCAAAAATGATGTGTGACTGCATAAGCATTGTTGTCTTCAATCCAGTTCCAGGCTGTAACTCTAAATTCTGTCAAAGGTGGTGAACTCATGTGCAAGCGACTGTATCTCCCAGTGAAATCCTAATCCTCTGGTTGAAATTTAAGTAGTAAACTGAGCGTTTAGTACTGGACTTTTACGGCTTAAACTGTGATGTAACATGGAAATGGATTATAAACAAAGTCTTTGCAAATGGGGCCTAATCACTGAACAAAAGATCGATGTGTGGGAGCCAACGATTCACCTCTCAGTGACATGCGAGTTCCAGGAAATTAAAGCCAAAACACTTGGTCGCCTCCTAGCAGTCTGTATATTCTTTACTAACCTGATGTCTCGAATACAGGCTTCCTACCTCGATGTTCCACCGTCATAAATCCAAACAAGCTCACAACATTCGAAACAAACTCAATGTCAGTTGGACCGAGACCAGACCATGTTCTCCTTTGTAATAAATAGTGTATGGATTACTAATTCATATTTTGCTTACGATCTCTACAATCTGACGAATTTTATAATAAAAAAACTTTCCCCCATCCCGATAAATATTCGAAAAATGTCGAACTCCCGATCAACAGCTCAGAAACGCTAAATAGGTCTATAGTGTCTTCCTTGTTTTCCACCAAGAGGTTCACAACCATTAATTTGTTTTAGTGTTAGCCCATGTTAGCAGTTAATTGCAGTAATTATGTTATGGAGTTTCACTTTGTTAAACTTGGCTGGCGTGTGTGGAATTGTGCCATTCATTACTGGCGAAAACAGAACCGCATTCATCAGACTCGTAATGGTCGCCCCCTGGTGAGGCGTTCGAAAACAAACACTTCAGTCTTCTTGTTACGGTTTTGACATAAGCTGAAAATTGCCAGCGATTTAGTTCCTTTTGCAGCACATCCTCCACATTTTTAATCTTTGTGCTTTGAGCTAAAACGGAATTACAAACCGTACTGGCACCCTCGCCCTTATTAGATAAACCACGTTAACCTTCAAATGAGCACTGAATAGCAGGAAAACTGGCAGCGACGCAAGTAAAAAGTTGCAAATGGAGGTATGTTTGGGGGGTGATCCTCCTGCCTCATAGAGAGCTATTTCTCAAGAGCAATCGAAGCGAGTACAGAAAACGTCAGCTCGAATTTGTCCTGTGATTAAACTTTACCCCACGTGCTCTATCCATGTGTTAACAACTTGACAGCTTCTTGCGATTTTTCACAGCTTATAAAGAACAGCGATCTTTAAGAATACGGAAGTTTATAAACCACTTTATTGATGCAAAATGTCAAACCTGGTCTCTTTTTTTTTTTTAATGGATTTGTGCAACAGTGGAAATACAATAAGATACAATGAATCAAACAACACTCCAGTTCACAGATAAATATTCTGACAGAAAGGCATTAAAATAGTAAGCATAAGATTTATGAATGTTACTGTACTAATAAAGCAAATAAGGTCACTTGGAATTGGGAATTTGACTCGCAGTTTTACATTATGGAAACGTAATATTCTACATTTTATTGGCATACACATTGCTTTTTTTTTGTTTTTTTAAATACCGAATATTAATAAGTGCAATAAACAAAACAAAAAAGCAATAATTTTTGCTTGTGTCTATAGTTGGGACAGAACAACAGAATCAGGAATGTTTATAGAAAGCGCTCCAAAATGACTTGCATGCATGAAACGTATTCTTGCGCCTCAAAATTGTTTAACTATGAAACATTTTTAACATCATAAACCACACTTGCACAATGGCTCTACATAAATATCATATTAACACATAATATAACTGTTATGTTGAATGACTCGCGAATGACCCTAGATGGAGGCACCAAATAGGACTGAATACAAACAAAGTTCCAGGTCTTTCAATACAACCTGCTCACAGCCTAAATAAATCTTGATCCTCTGTCTATATGTTGGAGTGCTGATGTTCGGGATTCTGTGGAGAACATGAAAGCACAAAGCCATGCATTATGTAATCAAACTCCTCCCGTTCATGCACATTATAGGAATCACTGTTTCTATGCAATGATGTATGCTGCAAAGGGTTAATCATTGATGACTAAACCTCAAGTCAGCTCTTCCTCATTACAAAATGATTAATCATTTTAGACAAGGTTATGACACAGCGCTTCTTTACCTTTTATGGCTGTTGTGCTGTCCAGTTACGACATTAGAACTCTGCAGTGAGGGGGCCGCAGCTCTTGATGTTCCTCATGATGGACTGCACCACCTCCGAGGTAGTGCCCTGCCCCCCGATGTCTGCTGTATGCAACTACAAGACGACACAAACATTGACAAAGTGCCATCTTCTCAAAAACCTAATATGCCCAAAATGTACCCTCTTCAACCACTTTAATATTCCTATAATTGCTCATACAGTCAATAAATCCTGTCAGCAGTCTATAAAAAATCACCACGGCACTTCAGATCATTTCAACCTCGACATAGAAGGACAAGCAAAACATATTCAGTTATTAGTAGTCCAGTCTCAACAAGCCCAGCTGGAGCCTCAGATTTCTCACTCTTGGCTGACAGGAGTGAAACCTTGTGGGGTCTTCTGCTGCTAAAGCCCATTTATCTAAAGGTTGGGTGTGCTCCGGAATTGCTTTTCTGCTCACCACGGTTGCAAAGAGTGCTTATTCAAGTTCTTATCAGCTCATCAAACTAATCTGGCCATTCTCCTCTGACCTGTCTGAACAAAGAGTTTCGTCTACAGAGAGACTGCTCCCTGGAATTTTTCTTTCCCCTGTTTCTGAAATCACACCCCATCCCCATTCTGATGTTTTATATAAACATAGACTAAAGGTCTTGACCAACATGATTTTACATTCTTACACATTGCACGAATGACCTGGAAACAAGTGACTGGTGAACATTTTTCGATATGCAGCATTTTTATTTTTTTGCCTATGACTCATTTGTACAGGACTTTGGATAAAAGTAAATAAATGTACTTGCAAAATCCAGTGTTATAAACATTACCGAAACTGAGTATCCAATTAACTCGACACAATTTCTAAAACAAATGGAAAGGAACCAGGTTTCTTGAATTTCGCAGTTTCACTAACGATTTCCTCATGTGCCATTCAATTTCCCAGACAATAGTTTCGATCAGAATCTCACCGGACCTCATTTATCACAATAAATATGAATGGAAAAGTCATTTGCTGGAGCATTTACACAAAAACTGAAAAAAAATGAATAATTAGTTCGTTATAGTAATGAATTTCGAATCGGACAAATGTTTTGAGAGACAACGTCAATAATTCAGTATGAATAATGTCAAAGTAGTACTTTAAAACAATATAAAAAATACACACACACACACACACACACACACACACACACACACACACACACACACACACACACACACACACACACACACACACACACACACACACACACACAGTGGCTGCATCGGCTGAGCCGCATTACTAAGTTATCGTTTTGATCTTTTCAGCACTTTGTGCACTAAGCTTCTTTTAAATAGAGAGAGAGAGAGAGAGAGAGAGAGAGAGAGAGAGAGAGAGAGAGAGCGAGAGAGAGCGAGAGAGAGCGAGATTTGTCATTGCATAGTACAGGTAAACAGCAACGAAATGCAATATAGCATCCATCAGAAGCTGAAATGGTAGTTAAGCTTAAAAATAAATATAAAGTCTATGACAGTGAAAAATGTGCATAAGCTGTTGACTAATAACTATAAAGGCTTACAGGTGCCTACGTTAATCTGTATATGTATAAGAGAACGAATTGTTTACACTCTTATTTTAAAGAAAGAACAATCCTGATCATCTATGATTTCTGCCTGAAACTTGTTATACAAGTCCAGCCGGGTGTCTGATTAAGGAAACAGAGCAGTGGAGGATATTTAGATATGATAGGGGATAATATCCTCGGCCCGTGTTTCATGAGAATACAAGCCCATATATAAGCCATATATATATATATATATACCTGGGTCTCGTTCATAGTGGTGAAAATGGCATTCCGGATCATGCTGGCATACTTGTGAAGCCTGAAGAGAGAAAAGCGAAGAAGACATTACACAGGGTTGCCATTTATACAGCACTTTTTGATAAGTGTTTTTTTATGCAGAATTACACATTAGCCGGACTACAGTTTACATAGAATCATCGCAGTACAAGTGCCTAAATATGATTTAATGATAGTTGAAGGCTTAGTAAGTTGGAACGAGTCCAAGTGCAATATAAACAAGTCAACTCTATGGAAAATAGCCTTAGACACCACGGTTAGGCTTAATGCGTAGCTATGGCTGGGCAAGCACCCCTTAATGTTCTCAAATGATTGAAAAAGTCAATAAATCAACAAATCAATAAGTAACCGTTATACAGTAGCATGATTTAGGCCCCAAAATGTCTGGCTCCGGTGTGGCGAGAAATGACTAACGTCTCAGACGGAGTATTATGTCAAACCACCGTGTGTGGTGACAGCTGAAAATAACAGACGCAGTCAGTGTGACCGATGTGCTGAATTTACTTGACGTGATCCAGCATGAGACAGCTGGCCAATAGCATTGCAGTCGGGTTGGCAATGTTCCGGCCAGCGATGCTCTTCCCAGTGTTCCGAGTTGCCTGTCAGAACAATAAATCCACAAATCAGTCCAATAGTTTAGGATAAGAAGAATCATTAACAACAATATAGACTGGGTTAAGTGTTTTTTTGCACATTAAAAACAAAAAACAAAACAAAAAAAACAGATGCAAACATCTGATTTGGGCTTTTTTCCTCTTCGTTTCAAAGATTCTCAGCTAACGTGTACTCACCGTTTCAAAAACGGCATAATTATTCCCGTAGTTGGCTCCAGGTACGAGCCCGGGTCCGCCCACTAGCCCGGCGCACACGTTGCTGACCACGTTTCCATAGAGATTAGGCATCAACATGACATCAAACTGGTAGGGCTTGGACACAAGCTGAAACAAAACATTAAAAAAAAAACACCAATAAGGCTTTTTTAAGGGCTTTTTAGCGAATGGCTTTTTCCAGGGTGACTTACAAATGTCCTGTGAAGTCTCAATCAATAATTGCATTCTGATACTAGTTCATTAGGACACAGACTAAAAATATCTCAGTCTAAAACTCTGTTGGAAGAGAATATGGTTTGTATTGCTGTTGGGATCAATTTAAGCCACGTGCTGCATGTTATATTTATATAATCCATACCTGCATTGTGGTGTTGTCTACAATCATGCTATCGAAAGCAATGTCAGGGTATCCAGAGGCTACCTCCTTACAGCACTGGAGAAAGAGTCCATCACCAAGTTTCCTTTTGAGACAGTAAAAGACAGATAGAGGGAGGAAAACAGAGAGAAAAGAAAGGACGTGATCAAGAATGCCACTACATATCGAGTTATAAGACTAACTACACAATGACTGACAGCTAGACACTGAAACCAAAAAAAGAAAATATCAATTACGAGGTGCTCACCCCGCTCTCAAAGTCAAGAGACAGCATGTTTTTTTGATTATCCTATTAAAATGATTTGTAGTATGATGATATTTCAGTGAGGTAAGCTCAGATTACATGACAGGCTCAAGTTCATCCTCAATTCCACGAGTGCCAGGAAAGCACTTAGACTCCTGAAGTGTTGTTCAGGATTAAATTCGGTTTGTTTATACAAAAAACATCTGACACTTCTCAAGTATTGTAAGCTATTTATGAGTGAATTCAACCTCAAAACTGGACAAGATTTTTTTTTGGTTTTAGTATAAATATTGCTGGAAATAATGAGACAATATACAGAGTAATCCTTGAGAGGACTCTCCTATCTCTGTCCCTACTAATTATATGTATATATTAGGTGAAGCTAAAATGTTGTACAATGGGCCTCATTTGAAAACCTCAACTGATCGGATTAAAATTTGATAGTCTTCAATTAGATACTGCATTTTATTTGAAGTATCTAATTGTATATATTTATTATATTCTATTATATATATATATATATATATATATATATATATATATATATATATATATATATATATATATATGTGTGTGTATATATATATATATATATATATATATATTTATTTATTTATTTATTTATTTATTTATTTATTATGTAGTCAAGCTCAAATTACTTATTTATTTCAAACACACAAATAGAATATTATTTAGACCAGCCAATTCAAACAGGCCTAAAAGCTATTAAGAACATATTACATATTACATTTACATGGATAAAAGTACCCTGACTCCACCAATTCAATAGGAATAAATAAAGCCAGGATATTG
This sequence comes from Silurus meridionalis, assembly GCF_014805685.1. Lineage (NCBI taxonomy): Eukaryota > Metazoa > Chordata > Actinopteri > Siluriformes > Siluridae > Silurus > Silurus meridionalis. The sequence goes on from NC_060899.1 coordinate 11,863,851, forward strand.
ATTGTCCCTCCCATGCACAGGTTGAGACAACAACAAATATGGCCACGTTAATGAAGACAGGACACTGACTATATGCTCTCTAGACTCCAAGGCAAACAAACTGGGCCAGTTTTTGGTAGGTAACTCAGACTTTAAAGTGATGCTCAAACACTATGAAGGCGTGAATGAATGAAAAAGTCGTGCTGGCAGTGAGGAAATGTTGACACATCATGCATTTCCATGAGACATTTATAGGAACTCACATGATGTTGGCCTTGTGCACAGCTGTGACCCTTCGTCGCCCTTTCTCTCTGGCCAGCTTGAAGGCGTACTCGGCGATACGCAGTGAGTTGTTCCGGGTGATGATCTTTAGGCATTCCACCACACCTGGTACACTCTTTTATAGACACACACACACACACACACACACAGATGCTTTGATCACCTTTATAATGTGGACTAATTATAGTGGGAAGGTGGTATAATAAAAGAGCGTGGCACTTGGCTTGTGGCAGAAGAGCAGGAAAGGGATGAGACAGCAGTGGAGACTAGTTAAACAGTATTATTAAAAGCAAAAGAACAAGCATGAGGGCACTAATAAACAGAAGAATAACTGGTGTTTACCTCATGCTCCAGGCTGCTGTACTCGCCCTCTGTGTTCTCTCTAATGATGATGATGTCAATGTCCTTATGACGGGTCTGAACCCCGGGCAAGGACTGGCAGTGCATTACATTAGCATACAGGTCCAGACCAGTGCTGAGAGAGAGAGAGAGAGAGCGAGAGAGAGAGAGAGAGAGAGAGAGCGAGACAGAGAGAGAGAGAGAGAGACAGAGAGAGAGAGAGAGAGAGAGAGAGAGGATCCAAATATCAAAATAAAACATGATGATCAGCAAACTGCAAAAGAAAATAACAGCTCATGTCCTTTAATGAATGGTAAATTAGTGTCTCCAATAGCCATACCGAAGAAGATTGTTCCTCGACTTGTGTGAAGGGGGCAGCGTGTGGTTTGTCTCAATGTTACCTACAACAAAGAAAGCGAATAATCATGGCATGATTGAATTTTAAGGTTCACTACTGAAAAGATTTACTTTTCCTCTAAGTAAAGCTTTACTCTATAATCAATTCAAAACATTTTCCAGGTAATCAGTGCGTTGACGGGGGGTTTTATGATGTTCGACACTTATACAGAACCCTTAATTCAATTCATTCGCTACGGAGTGAATTACAAATCAAAGTGACCTTTTACATGACTATTGTCCTTCAATTCAATCATCCCTCCACCAGGGACAGTTTGGCTGATCACTTTTTTTATTTTAAACTAGAAAAGTTCCCAGTTTGTAACCGTTGTGTGGATGTGAAAAAAAATTCTCTTTTCCCCCTCAATCCTGTTCTTGCTGTTTTGACCATCTCAAAGAACGACTATAGAGGATTCGGTTATCTTGTCTTCCGACATGTATAAACTCAAGTGCAATGGCATGGCTGTGATATTGTGCTTTGGTAACAGGAGCAATGTTTTGTCAGCTGCCTAGGGATGGAGTATGCTTAAGTAGAAATGTGTTGGTAGGAGGCTGCAGTTCCATTGTTCAGTCAAAATCAAGAAGAAAGCAAACTGTAATGTATCACGCATCAAAAGATAAGTAAAAGAACGTCCGTTATGAACAAGGGCGGCTCACGAACCCTTAAGGGCGACCCCGTTTCGGCGTATAGCTGTGATGGCGTTGTTGATGTCGTCCTCGTTGGTTAGGGAGGAGTTGACATTGACCACCTCGAAGTCCACAGGAACACAGCTGAACCTGCAATGCGAAGAAACATGTTCAGCCTGTATATACAGTGTATTACTATTTACACAGATGGATAATTGTATTGACGGAAAGCGCTTTCGAGACTGACCTGAAGAGTTCTCGCACGTGGTTAAGCAGCTCGGGGCCAATCCCATCTCCGGGGATCAGTGTGACCGTGTGTCTACCACCATATCTAGCAGGGGGAGGCTGAGGACATCAACACGACGTCATGATCATGTGATGACACTCACGAGTGCTCATATGTTTGAAATGAAGTGCAGGATACTTACTATGCTTTTTCCCTTAGGGGGTGAAAAAAACAAGAGGGGTAACGAGAATGTTAGAAACAATGACAGAAATGAACAGGTCTTTAAGGCTTCCTATCAGTAAGATTATTATGTGCTGCATGGAATGGACTTCTAATTTCTATTAAGTTTAAAAAAAAAAAAAAATTAATAGAAAATTCAAACAAGCCCACATTTACGAGTAATGTTTCAATGAACTGCACAGATGTTAGCTTTACATTTACTACATTTTACTTGTCACCCACAATGTCGCATGCTACAATCGCCTACCTTCTAATCATGGCATTGGTGTCAAATCATTTCTACATATCTGTCTAGCCTTAAAAAAACGAAAACGATCTCCTGCTGAGTCATCAAACCCATCTAATGCGGTTCAGGAAGATAATAGATGATCTGTATTCTACATCAGCAATACTTACAGTGTAGGTAGACTTCTCCCTCTGGTTGGAGAGTGCTGCTCCAAATACCTACAAAGGATACAGTTAGGTGCCCATTTAATCACAGCACGTTCATATCAGGTCAGTCTTATTGGACAAATTAGAGGCATATATAATAAATTAGTGGCACACTACACACATCTGTCTATCTAATTATCATCTTCTTTCAGCTTCTCCCATTAGGGGTCGCCACAGAGTATCATCCGTCTCCAAACTCCTCTGTCCTCTACATCTGACTCTGTCACACCAACTACCTGCATGTCTTCCCTCATCACACATCCATGAACCTCCTCCTTGGTCTTCCTCTTTTCCTCCTTCCTGGTGGCCATCCTCAGCATTCTCCTACTGATATACCCCATGTCCCTCCTCTGCACATGTCCAAACCATCTCAATCGTACCTCCCTCACCTTGTCTCCAAAACGTCCTACATGCACTGTCCCTCTCATAAACTCATTTCTGATCCTGGTAATCCTCGTCACTCCCAACGAAAACCTCAACATCTTCTGTTAGGAAGTTTCTCCTATCCGGCTCGAAGGACCAGATGTTAGGAAGTTTTCCTCTCTAGCTCGAAGGTTCATATATGTTCTGGCATTTTATACTCTTGGTGGAGAATAGTGTACTGTGATGTCAGGGGTAGCTTGTCATTGCTTGGTTAACTGTATGTCTACCTCTAGTGGTGAAGTGTGGAAATACAACTAAATAGGAATCCATTCTTACATCTTCAGTTCTGCTACCTCCAGCTCCACCTCCTGTCTTTTACTCAATGCCACTGTCTCTAATCCATACAACATCGCAGGTCTCACCACAGTCCTATAAACGTTCCCTTTCACTCTTGCAAACACCCTTCTATCACAAATCACTCCTGCTATCACTCTTCTCCACCCACTCCACCCTGCCTGCACTCTATTCTTCACTTCTCTAACACACTCTCCATTACTTTGCACTATTGAACCCAGGTACCTGAACTCCTCCACCTTCTCCACCTCTTCTCCCTGCAACCGCACCACTCCACTGTCCTCCCTCTCATTCACACACACGTACTCTGTTTTACTCTTACTGACTTTCATTCCCCTACTCTCCAGTGCATACCTTCAGCTCTCTAGGCTCTTTTCAACCTGATCCCTACTCTCACCACAAATCACAATATTATCCGCAAACATCATAGTCCATGACTCTGAGAGTCCTGTCTGACCTCGTCCATCAACCTGTCCATCACCACTGCAAACAGGAAAAGGCTCAGAGCTGATCCTTGATGCAATCCCACCTCCAGCTTGAACCACTTCACTACTGTCTCACACACACACACACATATATATATATATATATATATATATATATATATATATATATATATATATGTATACCCCCATACATACACATATATAATGTAACTAATGGCATATATAAAAAATGTCCTATGTGCTGTGCTCTGATTGGTCAGTTGCTAAAACAGACAAGCAAAGAACCAATAGGAACAAGAGGTGGAAGGAATACATGAACCAACTAGTTTACACAGCTAATGTAATAGCACAAGGGTTTTATTTCTACAAGGGTTTTTGAAAAGTGTTTTTATTCTCATAATCTTTTTATTATTAGCATTACTCATTTCAGGATTTTTTTATACCAAACGTGCTATTGATATGTGTCGATTTTCTACCGCACCTTCTGGCAAACTGCCATGCTGTAAAAAAATTTATTTAAAAAAACTATGTAAATTATAACCTTAGTATGCCAAATAAATGCATTAAAATAATTGATTTTTTACCTTAACCGTGTTTCTCAGTCCTATTAGGTTTAGGGTTTTGGAGAGCGACAGCACTGCTCTGGAGGTCGCCATCTTAGATTTAGTGTTCCCAATGACGGTTGAATACCAAATGACTCCTTGCTCCCTACATAAGTGCCCTACATAAGCTTTACAAAACTCCCACTGTAGTGCGCTATATTTGTATAAGGACCCGTTTGGGATTTAGCCATTTTCGTGTCCTTTTCCAGCATGTGCTGGAAGACTGATTACTAATATTTAACAAAAATATTCAATCATTTTCAACCTGAATGTATTCATTTACATGCCACAATAAGGAAAAAGGAACAAAATTTTTTAAGTAAAACGTAACAACATATGGCTAGATATATAGTAAAAAATATGTACATATACAGAACTAGTGTATACATTTTATATTGAAATTAATAATAAAATACATATTTACAGTGTTTATGATTTTTTTTAAAAATCGTTTTTTTTTAAGAAAATATATGAAAATAGCAATTATTTCATTTATTTAATATGTATTTGGTCTATGCCCTGCAGAAGTCAATTTGCACATGTAGCAAAATCCATAAACTAGTGTTGATCCTTGTTATGTGATGGCAATAGATAGATAGATAGATAGATAGATAGATAGATAGACAGACAGACAGACAGACAGACAGACAGACAGACAAACAGACAGACAGACAGACAGACAGACAGACAGACAGACAATAGATAGATAGATAGATAGATAGATAGATAGATAGATAGATAGATAGATAGACAGACAGACAGACAGACAGACAGACAGACAGACAATAGATAGATAGATAGATAGATAGATAGATAGATAGATAGATAGATAGATAGATAGATAGATAGATGATAGATTGATTGATTGATTGATTCATACATACAAACATACATACATACATACATACATACATACATACATACAAAGTTGGGTAGATAGGTAAGAGTAAAAATAAGTATACAAAAGCAATTTACACTATAGATGAAGTATATCAAGAGAATAAATGTATAGGTATCTATTAAATAAAGAACTTTATAGGTATAGAAAGCAGAAAAAAAAACAGGTAGAGCATGTACAGTACATATACAGTGTAAGGATGTAATGTGGTAGTGCAGTTTTATGTTTTGTGTAAACATTGCTCATACAATAGCAGTATTATGGAAAAAAGGGCCAGTGCAGTGCAAAAGAATCAATTTGTATGCTGTCAGCCGTGTATCAGCAGAACGGTCAGTGGAATTTAAATGCCATACATTTAAGTGTGTATAGGTTTCAGCAGTAGATGTTTGTCAAGTTCAAATATTGCTCAATGTGTTAGTCCTAAAACAGTTTTGTACAGTGTGATTGCTGTTAGAACAAACAATCTCTCGTAGCACTTCTTTATACAACAGAGCTGAATGAGTTTTCTGCTACGCGGTTTATTGTTTTTCAGGCATTTTCTTAGTAACATGGTGAATAAAAAACATGGTGACAGGGAGTTGTATTTCATAATGACCTTGCTCAAAGCCACAGCAGTTGCATATTGGTGGTTTATAATTTGAACTCGTGAGCTTATGATCAGATCAACATCTCAACCACTGAACAACCACTTCTCCCTGCTAGTGACATGGCGTGGTTACGAGGGCAATGTAGTGTCAGGTGGTGTAGTGTCAATGCTTAACTAAGAACCAATCCAAAACACCTAGTGACGACTGGTCCTTAAATTAGCTGGCATGCAACAAGCAATATAGTTGCTTATTTATGAAACTATTAGGATTGAGATATGAATTATATGACAAGGAAGGAAATCGTCAACTCTTTTATGCCATCTTGTTTATTATTCATGTGAATGTTAGTGCTGTTGTGCTTGGTGCCAAAATCAATCTATCAATCAAACAATGAATACATAAATAAAAGCCAACTGCAGGCATTTGGTAACTAAAAAAAACCTGATCAAAATGCCAAAAAACACACCTCTTTTTATATTTAAAATTCATGGCCTTGCCATTTTGCTACATATGTAAAGACTTTTTATATACTATATTTTATGTGATTTTATACACAATATACAATACATCCCGGAAAAATACATAGATGGCAATTATACATTGAATCAAAATAAGTGTCTCCATAATAAATGAGCCAGTGGCAAGTAGGGTTGCAAAGGGGTTTATGGGAATTTACGGGAATTAATTAGAAATTTGGGAAAAATGCATATAAATACAAAGATTTCCTTTGGTCTTAAGTGGCCTCAGTTGCTCTTCTGTAAGTGTGCTGTGTGTGTGTGTGTGTGAGTGATGAATGTGAAGGGTTAAAATTCAACTGAAATTGCATTAAATCTGGTTGTATTATACTGCAAGATTTCTTATTTTCAACTACATTTAAGTTCCCTGTTATAGGCTATCCTGCAATTTTAGAAATGCCCAGTGTATTCCCATTATTTCCATTATAAATTTCCATGAAAGGTTTCCTGGAAGAACTTTGCAACCCTGGTGGCAAGGTGCGAGAGAGAAACCTTGAGAGGATCCAGACTAAAAAGAGAACGAATAATCACCTCCAATGTCAATTCATTCCACCCAAGTATCTCAGATGAGTCTTGTGTTGAGGTGGTGGTCACACCTACATGGGCTGGATGGAAAAAATATGATGGTAAGAGATGCAAATGATGCACATGATGTCCTCACTGAAGGACATTGTATACTATGTAGAAACAGAGACAGAGGAATGAAGTGCATTTATTATAATTAGACTACTTGTAAATGGAAAAAAGTACGTTTTTGAGTGTGTAGCGAAAGACTACGCAAGTGCATGCGACATAACAAAGCCTGCCATAGTCAGGACAGATAGTAGGTGCACTACAGGTGTCTCTGCCCCAGGTGATCGCGTGTCACGTGGTCGGTGACGCGTTCCTCCGGCAACACAAACCGGAACTAAAAGACGCTCATGCTCAGACGCGATGTAATCCCGTTCAGTTTGCTGTCCGCGCTTCAGCACCTGGTTTCTTTATCCTGAACCTTGTGCTTTGAGTCTAGGATCAGGAGGTTCACTCTGCTCGTGAAAAATAGTGTGGGGGGTTTTTTTGTGGCGATCATGGAGTTTTGATCATGCGCGGCGAGCTGCACGGCGGGGCTCCGGTGCACAGGGATCGGTCGCGCCCGCGCACTACTTTGCTCTGCCATCGCTGCCTCCAGGCTACTTTTTGATTAAAACGAAACAACCAGCATCCTCAACCTCAACCCCAACGGTAATTGGAGTGTTGTTTCGCCATTCTGGCTCGGTTGACGCGGCATCTGTTAGCTAGCAACGCGCTTAGCTGAGTAAGTAGCGTTGGAAACGTAGACACGCTTGCGAAATGGCTCGCGTACAAATCATGCCATCGCGGAAGTCGTGCGCGTTTATGAAATGATGATCGCTGCAGGTACGTTGCTCATTTGTGTCCCAGGAGACTGGGTGTTGGCGAGGTGCATCTCCATAGTTCCGCTGCTTGTATTGTATTTCAGTGTTGTCCTGTATTTTCTTGCATATGCAGTATTCTGTACACGATCTAAGGACACACACACACACACACACACACACACACACACACACACACACACAGAAAGCTGTTGCATTGCGATGTAGGAGTTTGTAAGTTTCTTTGGGTCTCATGATAGAAATTATGCATGCCCCAGATACAAGAGTCTGATTGCTGGTTTTCCTGTAATTGTTTCTTATCTTACAAGTTAGCTCTTCTTCCAGTTCCCAGAAGATCTTGATGGTTTGTAAGATAAGAGGAGGGGAAAAATGTGGACTGTCAGGGATGCTATTCAAAACCGGTTTTGTGAGGACAACCAGTAAACC